>NC_083648.1:14844435-15146935 GCF_963576545.1 Limanda limanda
CTAGCGATAGTGTCAGTGCACTGCCGCACAGAACGGGCCGCTGACGTCAGGATGCTAAACGCTGATCTATGGTCATTCATCGGCTTAGGCTGCTGATGTCATCGAGCGAGCTAGACCAGAATCCATTACTCTGCTCGGGCTGGCAGGCCCACGTCAGACCAGCATGATAATAGACTGGCTACAATGGATGAGTAATGCGTCACATTATTGCAGCTATAATTCAGAAAGTCATAAAATAAAACAATTTGGTTTTTGTCACGAGAGCGGGTCGGGGTGTTTGAATAATTGCCCCTGCGCTCTCACGCGGCAGGCTCCCTTTTATGGATATGCAAAACTGTTCAAATTAATTTGTATGATCGTAGCGGAAGAAATATGTTGGACGGTAGGTAGAGAAATGATGCCTGATAATGTAGTAAAATATTTATAGTCACTCAGTAAATAATATAAAACACTATGAAGTCTTTTTTCTGAGCTTTTTTTCTTTTTTCTGCAGCATGTGAACGAGAAGTCTCTTTTTTCTCAGGATGGAGCGGAGCAGCTTCAGATAAGAGACTAAATTCATAAGCCATATTACATCTTCCCCACTCCACACACACACACACACACACACATCTCACAATGAGACCTAAAATGAAAAATAGGCAGAGGGTCGAGGGAGAGGCGAACAGGGGGCTTTGCCATGGCAACCCCAGTGTCAGCCAGCCATTTCTTCTTAATCCCCCCCCAGTTCAATGTCACGCCCTCTGAGGGACCCCCTCTCTACAGCGGAATATTATTTTGTGTTGATGGACTGTGCGTGTATATGTGTGTCTATGACTATATATATTTGTTTTCCCTTATGTGTGTGTGTGTGTGTGTGTGTGTGTGTGTGTGTGTGTGTGTGTGTGTGTGTGTGTGTGTGTGTGTGTGTGTGTTTGTGGGTGTGCTATGTGTGTGTGTGTGTGAGGGATGGCGGGATCACGGGGGGAGGGACTGGTATTTGAGGGGGGAAATCATAGCTAACCCAGTTTAAATGGGGGGCTGTGTAGCAGGCCACAGAGTTTCAAAATTACACCGGGGTACAAACCAGAGATCAAATCACACACACACACACACACACACACATAAACACTATATTGATGGAGGGAGATAATCTTTTGAAATGGCAGATAATTACACCATATGGCAAACAGCCGGGCCTTTCCTCCCCGCGCCCGTCACCCACAACCCCCTGCACTTTATTATTATTTTTCGCTCTCTTCTGCTGTGAAACTCTTCATGGTCTCTTGTTCTTGCAGGCCACTCTACATTACTGACAAAAGCGGTTTTGGAGGAGTGGGTGGGGTGAGGCGTCAGCTGCTAGACAAAATAAAAACGGCCTCTATTTGTTCCTGACAATAAACGTCTCCGTCTTTGGAGCTCCTCCACAGCTGCAGCCAGATCGGCTTCTAACTGCAGACTAATAGAGAGCCATGTCTCCTTCCTCTTCTGTAAGCGGATTTACGTTAATAGTCTCGGGCTCTCTGTGATGCTACTCCACCGAGGAAGAGGACAAAAGAACGTGACGCATCGCGAAGAACAGGCAGTAATAAAGAAAGGAAGGATTTTATGAACATGTGCTTTAATTACCTGATGGAAACAATCGTCGTGGAGTTCAGGAGGCACGATACCAACACCTACAGAGATGAAGACAAACACAAAACGGTTGGAGGCAAAACACACAAAACTGGAGATGGATTTAACAGAAACAATAGGAAAAAGCACCACCCCACGCAATTCACTTGATTTGTCAGTCAAAGTTTCCTAATCACCGGACGATTAATGTCCAGTGCATCCTCCGGAAATCCCAAAACACGTTTTCCCCTGAGGCTTGAACGATGGGAGTGGGCGGAGGAAGTGCCAGCGGCGTGTCTCCGGGGTGGTCGGATGTGGCCGTGGGTGAGGCTTTAATGTAGCTGCATGTCCACGCCAGTGTATACTGTACATTCACTGGTAATGACTAACAGACCTGCAGTCTGCCTGCTGGGGCCCCACATGCCATCCCATGCCTACACACGCATATGCTCCACTTTAATGGCAGCCTTCAGACTTTTTTTGAAGTCTGCTGTGGTGCACACACACACACACACATAAAAAACCGACCAAATTATTCACAAGAGGTCAAATATGACTTTGACGATCTGCAGCGCCCTTGTTGGTCTAATATTTTACCATTGTGGGTTGATCATATACAGTGGGCTTTTAAATTAATTCAAAAGATGGACAATAATTATAGTTTGGCTGCTTGTGGTGGTTCTATTTTTCGAGCATACGTAGATGTAAGGTTTCTAAACATCTGGCTGTGATACTGTATGTGCCATAGGCTCCAGACATAAAAATAGACTCTGGCTTAATTTGTACTTCTTTGCCGGGTTTGGTGGATTTAATGCACGTCCTCTCTTTATGTTCCTCTTCCCTCTTTCTCTAGAGCGAGATCCCCGTCCTCTTAAACACACTCAATGCCCTGTTCATTTAAGCTCCTGATGCCTGTGACTTAGAATAAAAGAGCACAAGTGCTTTGTGCCAGTTTGGTCTGAGAGCAAAGGGCACAATGGGACACAAGGTGCAGAGTCTGTTCAACAAGTGTGAAGACATAAACTGAAAACAAATGCACCAAGCTAGTGCTTTGGGACTGATTGGCTGGGTGGGGTTGTCAGGTGACCCCTGACCTTTTTAACCCAGAGGAATGTTGTCGTGCTGGTGCGAGTATTGTTCCAGCCTCCCTGAGGAGCCCCAGCGGAGCATCAGATGAATGCGAACACTGAAAGTTCCTGAGGGGCTTCTCCTTTGCCCTCCCACCTGAAAGAAAACGTCCTCTTTCACCTCCCTAACCCCTTTCTCTTCTGCTCCTTATCCTCAGACTTCAGCAAACAAAAGGTATCAACAGGTCTGAGAGTGGGGCTGTTGTTGTCGGCCTGACGTGCATTCAGCATCTTAGCGGGAGTGCCGGGCCGACGCTCCTCGCTGACCTAAGATGCAGTAAGAGACATCTAAGCAAAAACCACACACCAGAAAAACAACCTTCTTCACCCCATCACTCGTCAAATAAATCACTGTTTTTATTGGTCCAATGTCCAGATCTAAGAGACGCGTGTATCTTCAGGCAGCCTGAGAGTCACCAGCCGTAGAGGGAGACTGACAGGCGAGAGGGCCAGACAGACAATTACTGGCCAGGTATGTCCTTTATACCCACCTAGGGCGGGTTAGAGGAAATGGAGGGATTTACGATGTCATAAAAACGTGCCAGAAGAGAAGTGCCTGAGAACAGGTTGTCTCTGGAGCCATGAAAAGACTCCTGCAGCTTCCGCTCCCTCCCCCTGACTACCGACCGAGTTAGTGAGGCTATGGTCTGAGCGCCACTGCGTTAGAACACATTTGTATATATGTACATTAATAATTATACGTGCAAGCATTGTAATAAATTGTGTGCTAAATTATTTGGAATTACCAGCATGTGAATGGATTGATTATCTGGCACCAGGAATCTACACTTTCATGGTGTGGTAGTTTATACTAACAGAAAATATTTTTACTTTTATTATTCAACGATTTGTTTAACCTGTAAAATGCTAAATAAGCTCATAAAATGAGGTGCAAATTGTATTTAGTAGTCAGACACTATGGCAACAAAAAAAACACATCTAAACTTTAAACAATACAAGGGACCATTTATCTGAAATGCTGTTTCCCATTTATACTGTGTACTAAATTAATATAATATGTATTAGCTTTGAAATACATTATTTAATGTTCAACTATTTTTAGTTTATATCAGTTTTACACATGTGTAGTATTTTAATTTTATCACAGACGTGAAAAAACCTGAAACATAAATTCTAAAGATATATATTTAATGAAATTGAATGCTACCGGACTGATCCAGCATCATCTACGTCATTAAAATCCTCTTTTTTTTCTTCCAACCGTCTCTTTACAGTTGAACCCAGGACAAAAACAACCTCAACACAGGAAACATCTCTGGCACGAGAGGCCCCATCTGCCAGCTGAAACTGAGCAGGTGGAAGGAAGAGGAAGTCTGAAGATGTTCAGTGTAGACGTAAAGAAACGGCCTTTCCTCTTTGCATGCACACCCAACACACACACTGCAAACTGCTCCTCCTACTACAAGAAAACCGGACTCTCACAGTCTCTGCACTTGTTAATAAAAAGGTGGTTATTTGCTCTACAACCTCACTAAGGAGGTTTCCCCTTGTAAAAAGGAGTGGCTGCACATCCCCGTTCCCTTTCATCCCTCTCCTTCAAGCACGCTGCCTTTGTCTCACCGGGGGGAAGCAACAACCATCATCCCGGCTACGCTACACTGGTCAAATACCTGGGAACTACCACTGGCCTGGTGGGAAGTAAAAAGCAAAAGAGGAGGAGGAGAGGAGGGGGGCTAAGGTGTTCCTGTAACCTAAAACCTATTATTAATTCTCAAAAAGTAAAAGATGAGGGAGCAGCGGAGGAATATGAACACCTGGTGCCAGATTACACAGCATGCTATATATGATTATACAAACTTAAATCATGATCAGCTGCTTTTCTTTCAGTCAATGCTCCTCTTATTCCTCTTATTAAAAGGTAGTGACTGTATGTGTCCATTTAAAAACCCGGAGGTTAAAGGAGATTGGTCGTTTTTTTTTCTCTTCCTTCTTTTTCCTCCTCCTCTCAGCTCTGAACTTTCATGCCAGCTCAGCAGAATGAAGGCAGCTCCTGTATACGAGGCATTGTATAGGGGGTGAAGCCAGTTGAAGTCCTCCCCGATCCCGACCGCAGCTGGCTGGATGTAAAGCTTTACGTTCCAGTCCGCGCAGACTCCCTCGGCAACCAGACCTCGCTGTCACACCTCATAAAGACGAGCTCAGACTGAGGGGTTGTGTTTAAAGCCAAGGGGGGGGAGAGATAAGGCAAAATAAGGACAAATAACGTGGAAAATATGAATGCATCCATTCAAGCAACTGCGAAGAAAAAGGGTGAAAATGCACCTCGACAAAAGCTCTTGAGCTGAAACTCTGATGGAATGTCTCCAGTACACTGAAAAAGAAAATATACTTTTGGGACAAATTGCAGCAGGCAACGTAAGAAACTGACGCCATTGTGGGATTGTTAAGACCATAATCCTCTTTTCTTATGTCTAGTTTTTGCTGAGCTGTCGAGAAAGAAGCGAAGACCCACAAGTTTATTTTCAAACACTCCACAAAGAATGCCTGTCATTTCCTGGCATTCCCCACTTCCATATGAAAGCCCCCTTTCCTTTAGGAACAATGGGAAAGATTCCAAAATTTCCATGGGGACTTTCTCGCCGTGTATTGTATCTCGGCGATACAATGGCGAGCATGTTGCGACAGAATTGAGAGGCTGTTTTTCTCAGCTGTGACAAGATCGGGACAAATGAAATGTTTTTTTGTCTTACGGCTACAAATGCGTCAGGATAAAAGCGGCCGCACCGCAGCTGCACCATCTCATGAGCTGAGAGGGAAGTCTGATGGCCAGATCTGGTATTCGACGAGTCAAATCTGTTCTCTCACATCGCGGATCTGTGGAGGTTTCTAAACGTAAGAGTCAAAGGAGCCTTTCATTCGTCAGAAAAGTGTCTGACTCCATTATGGCTGAAATCAGAATATTTCAGAGAGAAGCTGTTTGGAGTTTAACAGGTTTTAACAAGTTTCCCTCACCTCTTAATCACTGTTCTCTAATCCCCACCTTTATCTGTAACACGGATAACACACACACACACACAGACACACACACACTCAGTCACACTGAAGAGTTTCTTAATTAACCAAAAAGAGCATGTTTGGCCCTGAAGTGGAAAGAGTTCAAATGCCATGTGCTCCTGAACAGTCCAGTGGGCTCTTGAAAGCCGCCTGGCTTGACCCAAGCGGACCTGAGCCCTTGGCTAGACAAGAGGTCAGAGGTCATCCACTCATCTAGATATGTATGTCGCTATGCCTGAGGCGGGGGGCAGGGGTCTCCATTAGCTAACCTTTCCATTTAACCCAAAACCGCAGCGGTGCACACAGAGAAGCACAAGCACACACATATGGACACAGGTTGTTGGTGCTGAACTCAACCCGTAACTCAATTGACCTGAAACACACGAACACGAACCAAGCAGCTGCTGCAAGATTTTTACTTTAATGTGCGAAAAAGAAACAAATATTAGACCCAACTTTTCTCTTATAACTTTAGTTAATGATCCACCGAGGATCTGCGCTTTTTTATGTTTTCCAGATGGCTAAAAAAGAAGTAATAAAATAACTTTGCACAATGATTTGAATGACAGAAGAGAATCAGGGGGAAGTGAGTGTAGAAGCTCTTTTCTTCCTCCGGATCTGTGTGTTCAGTGCTTTAATGGCTGCAGGGACAGGACTGCTGGGAGTCATGTGGCGGCGAGCTGGGACTCCCTGATGCTAGCAGTGTTGCCTTCTCACTGCCTAACAAAAGAAAAACTACAGAAACATTACTTTTTCATTGGAATTGAGAGAAGCTGTGAGACTGTGGAGGAACAACTGCGATCACGCGGTTGAGAGCCTCTCCGCTGGGATAGCAGGTTGCTTCTCGGCGTAATTGCAGGGTGCAAGCCGATGAAACCCATCCACATGTGATAATGAGCTACGCAGGAATGATGATCATAGCTTCAGCAGGAGATGAGATAAGCCAGCATCCAACCACCACCCCTCTGCCCACATTACCGTTATGGCAGGAAGACAGTGGCTTTTGCTCCACTCACTCAATCCCCACCCTGATAACTCTCTGGGAGCCACTCGAAACTGAATTAAACAGATATGCACTTGAAACATTCGCTGCTCTTTGCTGCTGTGAAGAGGGCGATCTCTGCTTCTGCTCCTCGTGAGGGACAAAGCCAAAGTGAATTATGTGCAACTCGGCCCTGAGAGGGACGGAAGAGAGGCCATCACAGCTGATCACATCAGCACCCATCAGTATTGTTCAGCCACTGTGCCCACAGCTATACATCGAGATAACTCTTGAAAGATTTTTACATAAAAGAGATTGAACTCCAGTTACTTACACAACCGTCAGCATTCGGTAAATTGTTGTTTTCGCCTAAAAGCCTATGCATTTGTATTTTTCATTAAAGCACAGCGTGTTCAATCCATAGCCAGTAAAATGTAGTGCTGCACTAAGCGTCTAGACCTACGATATCCAGATGGCAGAAGAATTTATGGAGAGTGCCTCATTAACCTTAAGGCATATTAGTGCTTGGCACTGCAAGCTGAGAGACTAAGCACGCAGTTTCCGAAGTCTCTTTAAAAAAAAAAAAAATCCTGTCTAAGCTGCATTAAGACTACCTGCAGGGTCAGGAGTGAGGTGCCACGTTTGGCCACCGAGGCCAGAGAGGTGAGTGTGTGAAGCTCATGATAAAGTGCGTTCATCTGGTCAGTGTGCATCAGCTCAAAAGTGCCCACCCTGAAAATGGCAGTCTGGCTGGGATTTTTTTTTTTGCCATGTGCTACAGGCCCAAATGCTGGGACTAACTCAGATGCGTAAAAGACAGTTTCCCATGGATATGTGCGCGAATCCATGTGCGTGCAGTTTGCGCACTGATGCAATTTCTCTCTGCGTTTTAAAAAAAAAAACACACGTTACAACATCACATGGACACGGAGGCACAGACACTGGAACATGACACATTTCAGCCGCACCAGTCTGATCCGGTGTCTGGTCTTTATTTGTTCTGTGGCCACGTTTACGCACCGGTCCACACAGAGAGGGATCACCTGAGAGAGAGACGGGTGGTGGCTCTGACATGACCGCGGACTGGTTTCTGCTCTTCAGGTGTGTCACTCGGACTCTTCTTCTCTTTTGAGGAAGAGGAGGAGGAGGATGAAGGGGGGGAGGCAGGCAGGAGGGGGGCTGGAGCTGTAATGTCGATACAATGACAGATGGTCCTCACAAAGCCGGGGCGCATTGTTCTGCTGGGAAAATAATAGCCACCATTTATCAGCGAAGCACCGACTCCCAGGCCCAACAGGAGCAGGAGACTGATGAGTGAAATGAATCAAAGTTATACTGGCGAGTGGAACCCGGGGCCACCGGCTGCTTTACGCACACGTCGGTAAAACTTTCCAAAGCAACGCAAACAGCCCCCCCCTTCCCCTCCCACCCACCCACCCACCCGCCAGTACACCGTGTACCATGGACGCGTCCGGCACATGCGTTTTAAAAGTTGGAGTGTGCGTAAAACAGGATTTTACGCGCGGGAGTCACGCTTCCTCCTTACGAAACTATCGCTCGTATCATCCGCTGGCTCGTTGGATACAATTCACACTGAGCTGAATCTAGAGACGTGAGAGCCGCCGGATCGGTGCCGAGCTCCAGCCCCGAGCCCATCACACATTATCACAGAGTGTCACGTTCATCGCCTCCACAGATCCTGCAGAATAACCACGCTCTCTTAAAATAGATGGATATATCAAAGAGGCATGTTTTTTTTTGCCTTTGATCTAATTAAAAGCGCCAGTTTGCACATATTCTTCAGGATCGAACAGATAAAATACTGCCTCTCTACTTTAGTTCGTTAGTTTTTTCTTCTTTTTTTGTTGCATTTGACATGATGCATACTCACAAATTGTTCCGTGTGAAACTGCACGATTCGCCCGGTGCCTTCTCGTCGGCTCTGCCACGGAAGCTGTTCTCTCACTCTCATCACCTCCCTCCGACAGCAACTCCACACCGACTGTGAACGATCCCACCCGATCCACCGATTACGTCCGTCCGAGGAGACGGGAGGGGAGGGCATCCGGTTTACAGGGATCACCGGGAGGACCGGGATTGGCTCAGAGGACATAGCTTGATGAGACGCGACGCTGCCATTGGACGCTTCTTGCAGCGGGGGGTGAGGGGGGAGGCGGCCTTTTTTTTGCATTATTCAGGAGAATCCGGGTGGGGAGTTGGAGGAGGAATAGGGCAAAGCGGCACATGCAGGCAATGCCCTGTGTCTGAGAAATCCACATCTCATTGGTGGAGTTATCCACTACACAGTTATGGCTTCCAATAATCTCTTCATATGAACCAACAGTCAAAATGGAGCACTTATGTTGAATTTGTCTGTGGCTGTGATTATAATGACCCCAGAGTACTTATAGGCTCTTGGATCACTGTAATATCCCAATAACGACTATTTCCTGCACTAAAAAATGATCTAAAGTAGAGGAGAGCCCTGACATTTACACCAGTATAATCATTATTTCTATGTATGCCATTTTTTTAAAGAATAATTTGGCAAAATAAAATATGATGGACTACCCAGATGGAAGAGGTCAACTATAAATAATCAAACGTTATTACTGCAACATCACTGCTCAGGAAAGTCTGTGCGTGTGTTTTGTGTGCGAGTGTGTGTTCGTCCAAGCGTGTGTGTGTGTGTGGGATCCCGAGAGTGTGTGTGTTTCTGCTGTATGTAGGCTACGAGAGGGCTGTAACTGCAGAATCTTCCACACAGGAGCAGAGGAGGAAATGGTGCATGGATAATTCTCTCTTCAGATCCTCTGGTACTAGCTCAGAGAGTACTCAGCTGAATCAATACTGCTCAAAGCTTTCTCATGTTCCCCTTCTCACATCAGTGCTACTGTTAGGAGGCAGCGGAGTCCGTGGCGGTCCATCTTTATAGGCGTCTTCCAGAGATGATGCTTTGCATTAAAAACTCCACCACTCCCTCTGTATATGGGTCATCATGACGCTAAATCACCCTTGACCTACAGGCCTCCTGCGCAGACACACACACAAACATAAAATGATTCCCATCCATGATACATACTGCGAGTTGTTAACCTGCATACATGAGCAGACGGAGCAATCCTAATAACCACAGCGGGGGCTCTTCTCTGACCAGTAGCCATGGTGATTGAACACATTTCTGCACACAGCAGAAAGGCGGTCCGTCTGCGCTGCACCACACAGGCCTTTATTAGGCCCAGACCCTGCGGACTGGAAGGAAGGAAGCACCAAGTGGAGGATCACACCCATTTCATTGTGACTCTACAATTTTACGACTGTCAAGAGGCCATCGACCACAAATTAGCTCTTTTTTTGGAAGCCTCTCCGCTCTTGTCTCAGCCAGGCCGATAAAATAGCACACTCAAATCTCAACAAAGCGGCACATCATCTGATTATTGTGTGAATTTGATGGCTCATTTGCATAACTGGTGGGAATGATGCTCTCAGAAGTATAGCACCTAGATTTATTCAGTATTCAGTCCAATTCCAAACATCCAATTGAGAGCACCAGCCTTGGCTTGATTTCCTTTAAGCTTCTAATCTCTCTTTCCTCTTAATTTAGCTGCAGTTTCAATCACAGCCCTTTCACAAATCTAACTGTGTGGGTGTGTATGTGACTGCTATCTTGTGAAAACCCCTATAATTCCATATTCACTGCAATTCATGGTTTCCTTTTAATTGGAGGGTCATATGGTCCTCCCCATGGGTTCCACAAAATGGAGCTTCTTCCTGATAAAGTCCTTTTCATAAAGAGTCTTTAAGATGTAACTTTCCAATGGTTAAAAAAAACTGTTATGAGACTTAAGTTACCAGGCTGTAAAATATCCCTTTGGTAGATTTCACCCATTAGTATTATCATTAATATTTATCAGTGTTATTATTACTTTCTATTGCTTCTATTGTCCCCCCCCCCCCCTAGATAATAGAGGTCCACTGTAGAAGCCTGTGCATTCCTAACACATTTCTTATGTCTGTTTTTTCAGTATCTGGATCTTATGACATTTTATTTGTGTGTAAATAGAAACTATAGACCACTTATGGTGCATTACCCAGAAAATGGACAGAAATATTTAGAAGATTCCTTGATTGTTCTTTATTAGTATTTTTTTTATATGTATAACTCCAGGTTTATAACAACATTAAAAGTACATTTTATCTTATTTATAGCTGACTGTCATATAACTGCATCACTATGAAGCAGGCTACTTACTTTACACCTTGAATTTCCTTGAAACTTTTTTTTTGGTAGAAGTGACGCTATGACACAATTCTTTTTTTCCAGTTTTGAATTCGCTCTCGCTTGTAATGGATTATTTTGAGTATACTGTTTTGAGTACCTGAATGTTTTTTTTTCCACTGCGAGTCAAAAGAATAGACACAAAGCAAAGCAAAATTCTACAAACTGGAACCCAAAAACCATTCTGATCAATGGCTTGTTAATGATCTGTGAAGCATTAGTAAATGATTAATCAACAAACTTCAAAAAGTAGTACATGGTACATGGATAGTTAACTGATACGACTCATCTGCTCAAAATCAATCTGATAAATCCAGAACTGTGTTTACAGTTCGCAATATTGATGAAAAGACAAAATAACGTGAAGGCCCATGTGCTATATATTCCTGGAACCATACGTGTGTGGGATCCAGAAACAAGCCAACCCTGGACTTGACAAAAATGGAAAGTGTCTGATGTGCAACTGTCGATTTCCATGACAACGTATTAAGTTGAGGCTTAAAATCAGGGCTGTGCCATACTGTGCCTAGTGAGAGTGACATCTCCAACTGCTTCAGTAATGAGCTGCCTAACATGCTGTCACCATCCACAGATGGAGTACATACAGTATGGGCCACTCAACACTTTTGAGAATCATCCAGTCAGAAACGTTTTTTTTTTAAAGAACAGTGAGATACTTCCCTCGTTTCCAGGCTTCGTGCTAAGCTAAGCTAACGTTCGTGGGGGCATGATAATGATATCGATCTTCTTATCTTGCACTCATCAATGTAAGCAAATAAACATGTTTTCCAAGATGTCAAACTATTCCCTCTTAGTTGTAGTCTCTGAAACTTACATGCATGTGTCTAGCATACATGGTTAAGTGGTTTGGGTGATTGGAAATTCAGATTTGAACTGCTTCCAAAAGTGAACAGACGATATTGACAACTGCAATCACCTCCAATTGTTTCTTTCAAACGTCTAAACGCAAGTGGCTATGATAATCATTGGACACACAGAGGCTTTGTTTACTTGATGGGTCAGAAAATCCTTTTATAGCTGTCGTGGTTAACTGTTCTCATGTAGCTAATTGCGAACCACAGTGTGAGCGCCTTATCTCACAACAATCAACAGTATGGCACGGTCCCGTCAACTCAGGACCACCGCCACAAACCCAGCGTACAATCCTGCCATCATCGATGCCTCCTGTTGGGTTTCATTCTTGCTCGATGCCAGGAGCGAATTCTCCGTCTCAATTAATCAATGAGTTTCTAATGGAATGCTTCCCTTCAGGATGAGGCCCATCGCAGAGGGGGTTGCAGTCAGTGCTGTCGGTGAAGCCGCTCTGATTGCCTGAATGCACTCCCAGCTTTGGAGTCACTGCAGATGTCTGCTAATTGTGGTGATTATGGGGAACGGAGGGGGGTAGGGATATGTAATGAATTTCCCATTGCTTTCATGCCTCACATCCTTTGGTTATGTGCATCTGCTATACAAGCGAAGCATCCGCAGGGTTTGGAGACGGACAAAAGTGACATGGGGGGATTGGGCATGTGCCGTTGGATGGGCATCCATTCTAACACCAAGTGCAGCCAGATTGGGTCCATTTATTCTTTTAGTTTTGTTGGAGCTTTTAATTCCTTTCCTCTTCTCTCTTATCCCCTTCACTTCTCTGCTCTGCTGCTCCGTAGTCTCTTCATATGTATGAGTGTGTGGAGGATTTCTAAAAACCTTTTGCAACCTTTCTCACAGACCAAAATTATCCCTGACTTACAATTAGTAATTAAATTTCAACTATCAAACTACAATCACAGATTTGTTTTATGGGGCACTACTATATTAACGACTCTATTTCCTCAGACAACTAGCAGGCTAGCTGTTTTTCCCATTTCTAGTTTTTATGTTAAGGTAAGCTATAGCTAATTGGCTACTGCAGGGCTATAACAGGGTAAGGGTTTAACAGAAAAATATAAAATTTGTATTATTTTCTGACTTAACGCACAGAAAATGTATATGTTATGTATAAAATAAAATAAAATAAATGTATCTTATAGCCTTAATCGTTTCAAGGATAACTGCAGATGGATAAGGAAATAGTCATTTCAACCATTTATCTCAAAGGTATCTGTGATATACTGTATATGTGCTATAACTTAAAAAGCTTAAATCTCTTTCAAAGTCCTCAATATGTAAGAAACTGTGTAATTTAGAGGAGAACTAGGACTGGTGGGTTTGCTAATTTAAAAGCCGTATGTAAATTACTTGTGCAGATTAACAACCTATTAAACTGAGGGGATTATATATGCAATCTGGATTTTCTGCACATTCCACTTTTTATGATTATCATGCCACTCTGGACATGCTATTCTGGACATTGAACTGGAACAAATCTTATTCATATTGTTAGCATATTAATGAAGCTAAATATCAGACATTCTCGCCCCTCTGTTGCAAATGCAAACATGCACGATTTATTGTGGATGTGCTTTTTGCGAGGCAAGAGTTAGTTAATTCCTCTGGGGCGAGTGCCCTTCCTGTCACACTGATCAAAGACTTTCTCTTGATATGAGCATAAACTGCTCCATGCCCCATCACCGTCAATGTCTATGCATGCGTGTGAGTTTGCGTGTGTTTATGCAAGTGTATGTCTGTGGGCGTGCGTGTATGTGTGAGGTGAAGTGGTGGTGTTGTGTGTGTGTGTGTATCCATCCCCCCATCACCAGAGGCTGTATTATGCATTGTTGTTGGCATGGCCTACATGCTCACCCAAGCATAGTCC
This sequence comes from Limanda limanda, assembly GCF_963576545.1. Taxonomy (NCBI): domain Eukaryota; kingdom Metazoa; phylum Chordata; class Actinopteri; order Pleuronectiformes; family Pleuronectidae; genus Limanda; species Limanda limanda. Next base: position 14,858,190 of record NC_083648.1, read on the forward strand.
AGTGTGGTACAGTACACACGTCTTCCCATCCCCACTGCCCTCCCCTGTTGTGTCCGCAGGCCCGCTTCATTTACCTTTGCTCCTGAATTAATGCTAGTTAAGTGTCACATTAACTCAGATCTGTTTGTTCGCTTTGTCAACAACACAAACTAGCCCCAGTGTGTGAGAGCCAGGGTTATCTGTGCTTATATAAACAGCACACTCATATGGGCAGAGTTTGTCTGAACGTATATAGGTTACCCAAAGCTGCAACCATCCATACATTATCTCTATCTTCTCTGAACAAAGTGCAGTGTTGTGCAGTATTTGAGGTCTATTTAATATGCTGTTTCATCAGCATTGCTGCAGAGGATACAAGAAAATGCTAAACTTTTCTGCAAAGTGCCGTAGTGGCTGCAGCGCAGGTGTTTCATTCAGCGCTTCAATAGAGGCGAAACCATGGGCGTGGACTGCCAACTGAATGAGTGCATGGTCTTGCATGTCTGTATGCCTTCACATGTACATGTGTGTGGAGCATATATTTGCCTGCCAGAAGCGAGTGTGTTAAATTCTCTTAGCATGTGTGACGAATCAAGTGGCTGGGAAAGGAGCAGCGTGTTGCGTGGCCTCTCTCGGCCTCTCACAAACTGAATTCTAAAGAGCCTATCGATCTGTCAAGGTCTCAGGTCGTCTTTTGCTCTGCCACTATCTCACTTTCTTATCTAGCTCCCTTTCTCTGTATGTGCGTCTGTGTCTGTCTTTGTGTCGTTCTCTATATGTTGCTCATTCTGAATAGACATGATACAGAATGTGAGAGAGCAATGCGGCGAGCGGGTGAGACAGATAAAAAAGAGAGAGCATCCCCCACTCGTATGTCTTTCATCCTAATCCGTAGTCTCTGTCCAAGAAAGGGCCTCCTTTTCACTTCTCTGCCCTAAAGCCTCTTATATGTGACCCCTCTGTGTCTCCCTCAGGGCTCTCTCCCACGGCCAGAAACCACGGACACACAAACACACACAGACACACACACAAACACACACACAAATACACACACGCATCTGTGCATTTTACTTAATCTTTACAAACCATACAAGGCTAGAGTTGCATGTTTTTGTGTTGAAACAGCGCAATAGTTAAACCGCAAAAATACAAGAGTGCATATTTCTCCAAACACCATGAGTGAAGCTGTGCGATGCCACGATCTGCAGAACTGACACAGCCTGTTACTACATATCTTTGCCCGAAGGTGAAGGAAAATTTACCGCCAGGCTGACTAACCCAGCTGCTAGAAGAGCGCGTGTCTCGTTAAAAGAACTGACCTCAATAGAGATGGACGTTTGTTACATAACTGACTCAGGATGATCCTAAAGGCTGAGGGAATGTGTGTGTCGCTTGCCTGCGCCTGCTTGGATGAGTGTGTGTTGGGGAAGGGAGGTATACAAGGGCATACACGGGATGAGAGAGTTTATAAAGTGTATGTGCATTTCAACCAGAACACCCCTCATCAACATCCTCTCGTAGATAATATTGATCACTATGAAATTGATGTATTGGAATGTTTGTACTGGTAAAATATCCAATACACACAATGTAAATATTACAAAAAGCAAAAATCCCTCACTTAAATATGTATCCTTCATCCATAATGTTGAAATAGCAGCATTTGATTTGCAATGGCTTTTCTTTTACCTATGCATTCCCAAAGAGAAGAGCAAGCGCTGTCCCTTGCAGCAAAAAAAATCAGAACCGGGTAAATGATTATCACAAAGCAGTGAGATAATGGAGAGAGACACTTGAATGTTGTTGAAAATGAGTAAAATAAAAAAAAAAATTTTAATTTAAACTAGGAAATAACCAAAACTGATTCAAATGGATTTAGCCACTACATTTGGGAGGGGATATATGAATACTGTTGAACACAATCTCTGGTCAGAAAGTATCTATTTTTATATATATTATTTAGGCCTATATAAAATAAGATATGAATTTGGAGTAAAACAAAAACACTTCCCCCCGCTCTCCCAGAAAATGTCATTTATCTTCTCTTTAGCAAAATGAAAACTGCCCTTCCCCCTTTCCTGACCCTTTCCGTGCCCTCTAATGATTTTCTTATACAGGCCCAACAGTTGGCTTGGTGCGCTCGGCTGTAGGCCATGAATGGGCTTATGCTTAAAACAACAGAGCCATTGCCTTGCCGTATGTGCTTTATAACTCAGCTGAATGGTGACACTTTATTCGGTAAAAGAAACATACATACCAGTCTCACAATAGCCATATTTTTAGGCAGGCACAGAAACCAAGCTTCCTATAGAGTTGCTGTAATCTCTTAGAAGTGGTCATACAGTAAACATATTGCACTGCACTCAGCATTTCGTACAGTGAGGCTCTCTGTCTGCCCCTGCAGTGAAGGATATGATCTTGGCTTGCACTCTGCCTGGTGTGACCCCACCCCTGGTAAATACAGGGTTAGAGGTTTCCTCCGCGGATAAAAATACACTTGCCTCTCAGCAGAGAGGGGGAAAAGCCAGAATTCCTCTCTCTCTTCGGCGCCTATTGTGCACGAGGAGCTGAAGCACTTCCACACTAATCACAAGCTCTTTATTTCTCAGTAGATTTACTATGTTATAAGAGATTTGAACAAGTAAAAGTTGATTTAGTTTGACAAAGTAGGCCACAACTCATGGCTCTGCATGTTTGCATTGGGCAGTGATGGTATACGACAAAGTAGTCGATTTATTTTTTGGTACTTTGGACTTTTACTCCTCTTTATATATATATGAGCAAATATCTTTACTTGTTTCTACTTCACTTGATTTATACTTTACATTATCAAACGTGTGAGACAAATCTATCTATCTATCTATCTATCTATCTATCTATCTATCTATCTATCTATCTATCTATCTATCTATCTATCTATCTATCTATCTATCTATCTATCTATCTATCTATCTATCTATCTATCTATCTATCTATCTATCCATCCATCCATCCATCCATCCATCCATCCATCCATCCATCCATCCATCCATCCATCCATCCATCCATCCATCCATCCATCCATCCATCCATCCATCCATCCTTCTATCTATCTATCTATCTATCTATCTATCTATCTATCTATCTATCTATCTATCTATCTATCTATCTATCTATCTATCTATCTATCTATCTATCTATCTATCTATCTATCTATCTATCTATCTATCTATCTATCTATCTATCTATCTATCTATCTATCTATCTATCTATCTATCTATCTATCTATCTATCTATCTATCTATCTATCTATCTATCTATCTATCTATCTATCTATCTATCTATCTATCTATCTATCTATCTATCTATCTATCTATCTATCTATCTATCCATCCGTCTATATATACTAAATGTTCTTCCTCCACCTCTGCCATTGGTTAAGTGGAGAACTGTGCCTTTTTTCACATAGTCATTCCTCTTCCTGGTTTTGTCTTTTGTCCCTCATGAGGTTCCTTACTTTACAAGCTGTGACATCATCATTGTGTGCTGCCTTGCTTCAGAGACAGAGGCCTGCAGCTGCCACAGGTTCGTCCTCTGATCAACTGGACTGCAAAAGTTTGACAAGACTAACAGAACAAAGTGGGGCCGAGGCAGCTGGATCTCAGGCGTGGATCCAGAGCTTCCTGTTGACAGAGAAAGACTTTTCTCTCGGCTGAACTCAGCTGGAATAGAGATCCTCTGAGTGACTTCCTTATTCAAGCTGGAAGCAAACTCAAAGTTCATTGTTTTTGGCACCTGGACCTCAATGCCGGTGAGCAACTGTCCGATTCTCTATACATTGCTGTAACAGGTCGAAATGAAGCAATAAAACACATGTTCATTTATACAATTTCATTTGACCTACTTTTACAAACTCACTTGAAAGTGTTATGTAATTTAAAGCAAACATTCCTGTTAAGACCGCACCATTTCTGAAGGCTTGTTGTTTTCATATCTTTAAAGATGCAAGAATGGCCTCAAACTCGTGCACCTCTCCGACGTTTCTGAAACAATGAGAGACAAGAGACGAAGTTGGAGAATCCCCCGTGACCCTGCCACGTCCTGTTAACGTCTGAAGGTGGAGTAGCAAGAACAGCTGAAAATGAGTCACGAAGAACAAGAAAGACAGGGGACGGGACTGCGAGACGTCTTTGACATATTACTCAAAGCGTCTTCGGAGCGACTGGTGAGCTTGACTTTCGGGCTGGGTGAGTCTCCTGAGGATGATATCATATACGTCCTGTGTCTGATCCTCCTCCAGAGAGAGGAGCAGGTCCTGAACAAACTCCAGCTGCTGAAGGACAATGGCCTCGCCAAACATCTGGCTGAAAGGTGGAGAATGAGTGGAGGTAAATTAGAAGATTTTAGGGATTACTGTGGTGATTTACAAGAGTTTACAGGAGAATCTTTGGCCGTGTTGGCTCGAATTTTCAAGGTTTTGTCAGAGAAGAGTCTTTGCGATCAGAACCTGAGGAATTTGGCCTATCAGAGAGCCGTTTCTGTTGATGGCCAAAAAACAAGCAGTTGTGAGAATCTGGAATATGATCCACTCAGAGAGGAAGCTAAAAATGTCTGTGGGCCTCAGTTTGAAGAGTGGATGTGCTCCTCAAGAGACCTCCAGTCAGGGCCTGATGCTCAGAGAAGCCTGGATGAAACCTTAACAATTACGAATCGGTCAGAGCGAGTTTACAGCCTTGCCAGCCCCCTCGAGGCGAGCTCCTCAATGCCCTCATACCCATCTCATCTAGAAATTAGTATCCCCCCAACAGCCCTTTTCGAAGTGGACAAAATATCCCCAGAAGCAATCGATCAACCCCATCTGAACATTTGTCTCGTTGCACGTGGGCAGTCTCCCTCATCTGAGAAGCCTAAATCCAATGAACCAGCTCCGCTTGAAACAAAGAAAGACTCAAAGATGCACACACCACCCTCAGCACTGCGCAGTAAGTCGGACATTCAGATTCTCACTCCAACTCAAACCACCAAACCAAGCATCCTACCAAACTGTGAACTACCTACTGCAGCAAACACGTGTGTCCCCAAGGTACCTGTTCCAGATGACATGCATGAAAGTGAAGATGCAGAAGAGGAGGGGGCTATTTTTTATGCATTTGTAATCCTGCATTCACCAGAGGACATAGACGTGGCCGAGAGCTTGAGGGAAAGAATGGAATCGGTCACTGGCTATGAAGGTGCGACTTTCTCAGAGTTTGCCATCCCTGGAAAGAGCACCCTGAGGTGCGTGGAGGACGCTATCAACAACTCAGCCTTCACCCTGCTGCTTCTCACCCGCAACTTCAACACTCGCATGTTGCAGACGGAGACAGACACCGCCCTGATCAACTCCATCAACAACCAACACAAGCACAACACGGTTATCCCTCTGCTGCCACAGGAGAACAGCCTGCCGAGAGAGAGCATGCCCATGGTTCTCAAAACAATAGTTCCGCTAGAGGAGAACAGGAGCTTTGTCAGAAAGGTAAAACAATCTTTGTCTCCAGCAAAAATTAAAAGACAAAAGGGAATCTGGGAAGAGGGGCAGAGAATGAGAAGTCAGAAGGAGAGACAGGAGGAACTAAAGCGACTACACCAGTGTCAAAAGAAGCTGATCCAACAGGAGAACATGAATCTTTTAATGACACAAAAGCTCCTGCTAGGTGCCAGTGAACAGGAAGGGGGTGACTGCATGGCTAGGTGCCAACCGCATCAAAACATCCATATTGAGCATGCTTCAAATATAATAATCGGTAATGACAACCAAATGACTGTGTATCAATGTGGAGATGCAGTCGAAGATGATACATTTTATTCTGAGAAGAAGCAATAAACTCACATAGGAAAATACTTCAAAAAACACAACAAAACCAGATATTTTCCAAGGTCTATTTGTGTCTTGAAAATTATCTAATTCATCAAATTTTCTAAATTATAAAATATTTGAGCTACAACAAACACTATGAGCTAATCACTGTCGATTGTTTTATTGTATTTTGACCTGTTTGTTTCACCTACTGCTAAGTTATGGTACACAGACCTTTTTAGATGAAAGTTTAGCTCGGGAGCGCCATCTACTGACCGATATGTGACATGCACTTCCTGACCTCCTCAGCTGCGTAGAGTCAATGCAGACACTAGGGTGCAGTGTTGTTGCACTTTCCTCCTGGCTCCTTATCACCCTTTATAAGTGAAGCGTCATCCAACAGCATCACTGCTCTGTTGTCAGAGAGCTACAAGACATGGAGTAATATCTGAATTTTAAAACGTTCTGTATGTTGTATGACGAAATATTTCAACAGTAACTGTCCAGATTTAACAGATTTTTCTTTTGGAGCAATTTCCTAAATATTTGTCAATGATCTTGATTTTTATATGATCTCATTTGCACTATTTTTTTCCTTGTGTGGCAACACTTGTATTGTTGTAGTTGCAGAGGAGCAGGCAGCAGGTTGTCACAAAATCGATTTAATGATTTGTGAGACTGTACCGATCCGCTCAGGATCATGCACGGCCATATTGCCCTCTTCTTCATCAACTCTTCTTTACTGTGTTTATCAGCTTTCTTTTGCACTTTTAACTGAGTTTGAAAGATGCTTTATTATTATGATTTTTTTTTTGGTACTGTTGTCCACTCTGTGTGAGTGATATCTGAACGTTCTCAATGTATATGGCTGCTGATGGGATGTACATGTTGACCCATGTATATGTGTTGTTGTTTTCTCAAATACAGTCACTGCTAATCTGGGTTTCATTCATTGGTGGAAAAATATCTAAATCCTTCTCTGCATCGGTATTCAAGAAGGAAAAAATTTCATTATGAATAAAAATAATATATTCCATCAAACACTGGTTTAGGTGAGCAATGATTTAAAGTAAAATGTACTTAATTTCCTCCACCAAATAGGTTATGTTTTCATTTGTGTTAGTTTTTTTGTTTGCAGGTTTACGCTAAAGCTACTGAACCGATTTCCATGACTTGTTGGGGGGGCAGATGGTTTCTCTTTTTTCCACTTTCATTAACAAAGCGAAATAAGTTTTTTTTGTGTGAATGTTGATTTCTCAATAAAATATTCATGGATCTTGGTGGAAAAACATATTTACTGATATCTGTGAGTGTGCAATCCAAATAAATCTGCTGCCGATCCAAATACAAATCCATTTCTAGTTAAAAAAAAAATGTTTAAGTATATTTTCAGAAATATTGCACTGTATTGTAGTATTTAAATGTTAAAGTGACCTTCCTACGAAATGACAATATGCAGTGGTCAATGCCAAGCTAATTTAAGTTTGAGACCCGCATGCTCTATTCATAGACATAGGACATATTGCTGAAACTTAGTGAATACATTTCTACCAGAAACAATATATAAACTATATAATATATAACTTAATATAAACAGTATTTTACTGCTATGAATTTGTCATTATAAGGACATGTTTTTTTTCACATGTGGGATTTATTTAACATTATTAATTGTGTTTTTGTGGGGTGGAGGTTACTTAATGTCTTTTAAACTGTTCGTGCTGTAGCCCAAATCACCTCGATGTTCCTTTGAGTCAAAGCGAGGTAAAAAGATTCAAACTACAGCTGTGTGCTCATGACATCTTTCTTACAACTTTTTCTACAGCTATTATCACTCTGCAGGCGGGGGTGGTGGGGGGGGAGAAGACATTTCCAAAGCTATTTAATTTCTCAATTTCTCAGCGGGACTTTTTGGGGATTTAGTCGAAATCCCTCCTTCCAGTCAACTCCACCTTGTTTGCATTATATTTTTATCCTCTGTGGTAAACTAAACTCCTATCAGAATGAATAGACGAGGTGGGTGTTTTACGCATGCGCAGTGCGCTCCATCCTCCGGTCAGTGCGGCAGGAAAAGCGCAGAGAAGACAACGCGGAGAAGAGAAGGAGGGAGAGAGAGAGGGAGAGGGGGGGAGATAAACAGTTAGGAAAGAGAAGGCGGAACAACATGGTCTCAAACAGGATCTTCAGGCGCTGTGTGTGAAGCGGGGCTGCTGTGGTGCGGCTGGGTCTGAAATCCTCCTCTGGCCCACAGCCGCTCCGTTATGTCGAGGAGAATAAACCCAGGGAATGGAGGCTATCTCCGGGAAGGCTGCTTCTGATCAGCTGCGTCGTGCTGTCACTGATCCGGGATCGAACTCCAACACCAGGACATCACACCCCGGGATGGTGGAGCTCATGTAACCCGGGAGTCGTCGTGCTCTCCACCGAGCCACGCTCAAAGTTTTTTTTCTTCTTCTCAGGGCGAGAGGAATTTTTTTTTTTGAGCATTGGAATTCCTGTGGACGGGATGTCATCCTCTGGCTGACTGCTGCTCCTCCAGCTGCTGCTGCTGCTGCTGCTGCGGAGGGATCCCCACACCGAGGAGAAGATGGGAGATGCGGCAGACGACCGAGGGATGAGACGGACCTTCATCGTCCCCGCCATCAAGAGCTTCGACCACTACGACTTCACCAGGGCCAAGGTCTCCTGCAGCCTGACGTGGCTGGTGGCCAAGGCTTTCGGCTCGGGTAGGTGGCGCCTCCTCGGTCTCTCCCAGTTTGTTCTCGGGTGGATCTGATGAGCGGAAAACAGGGTTAAGATAATGATCTGACATTGGGATGCTGTGTTGGGACCAGTGGGAACATTTTTGTAAACGGCAGTCTGCAGCCTGACTCCAATTAGACTAGTTATACTCACTTAGATCGTCCTCTCTCATTATAGATAGCAGACATGTTTAATCTGTCTGGTCTATGAAACAGCAGCAGCTGAATGAAAAGTAATTACCACAGTCAGAAAAGGTAATGAATAATATATACATGATAGACTATATATAGCACATTTAAAAACACAATTACAAGGTGTTTCACAAGTTTCAAATGAAAAGTTGAAGGCAAACAATAGGAAACAGTTATAAATGTAATAATAAAATCAATTTGAAGATCACAAAGATACAGAAATAATATGTTACAGATATGTTACCCAGGACTGTGGACCAAAGTCTTCTTCATCCATCAAAATAATGTAAAATATATGATATGTTTGGCTTCTGGGTGTATTTCTGTTTACTGCAGGGTTAGAATCCCTCCATTGAGGTCACGGGTCAAACCCACCACATCCCTGCTCGTGTCACAGGATTAGTGGTTGAACCTGTTGCTTGCCTAATGCTTATTATTCCCCTGCTGCAGAAGTCAGGCCACAGACCTGTTAGATAACACACATCTTCTCTGTCAGTCTTTTTGCTGTCTGATGACGAATCCACACACAAGGTCATAGTTTCCGTGATTCAAACGATAACTGCAGTTATTAGAAGTCTGGGAAGCACTTTTTCAGTTAAGTGGATAATAGTTTGGTGCGTTAACTATCAGATAATTGAGTGACATATTAGGAACATCAATGTCAACAACCTTGTATCGCGATACACAACGTTGTAAACTGCAATCTTCCTAAACTCACAGCCTATAACAAAACTAATTGTTCACTTTACAGACACATTTGAATCAGGGAATTAGTAACCCATTCTATTTTAAGTAAGGTTGAGCTGTTTATGTTTTACATTACACTTGACTAAATGGGCCTGTGAGTGATTATGAGCCCGCGGTAAAAGTGACACAGCTTAATTAGCTTAAGATGGATAACAACTCTTAGATTGCAGACCCCACCTGGCACATTCTATTCAGCAGCTCAAATACATTCTGTGTATTTTCCAGTCATACAAGACAAAGAAAAGCTGAAACTGTTTCCAGTTGAGAGTTCAGACACCAGTGAACACATTATACATAACAAATTAATTACAGGATTAATCAGTATTTAACACAGATGCTTTTTCATTTTCTGTACGTCAATGAATTGATTAATCAACCAGGAGAGAGAGTTTCAACTCCACTTTCCAGTAAACCTCTGTATAGTATACGTATGGCTCATACAGCACAAGCTATCGACAGCTATAGTTTTATATCCTTGACAGTTATTATAGGGACTTCTCTCAATATTTTATACTTCATGTACGTATCCCAGTCCTGTCTCCTGTCCCCACTGTGGTCTGGAAGCAGCTCTGGCGGCCTGCCTCATAGAGACTGAGTTATTCCTGCCTGCTCCAAGCCCAGAGGTTTACTCCAGTTCCTAGTGAATGCTTAAACAGCTGCTCCTGCGTGGACTGCACTCTGAGCCAATGAGCGGCCGCCACTGACAGACAAACCTAGAAAGAGCCAGATCAAAAGAGAGACCTGAATCACGGCCATTGATCCAACACTGGGAGTCAATAAAGCTGCACACCTCCTCTTTTCTCCAAACAAGATGTAAAACAGTAATATGTGAGAGATACGGGATTTGTTCAACAGGACCTGTTGGCTGTTACCAGGCTCCGCCTCCTTGTTTTGTCCCGTCCCACCACTGACACAGTTTCAACTCCCTGCAGCACCGCCGAGATCTGTGGCCCAATTCATAACCAGTCCTCTGAGCCTTGTTCGGCCTAGTTCTGACGTCCGGTTGATGGTTTGAATCCTGTTTGAATCCTGTGTCGAGATGTTACAAATTTCTCAACAGCTGAAACTTTAAAGAGATGGATTTGCCTGTACAGTAGAGCATGGCAGTCGGTAAAGAAAGAAAAAGAAGAGGAGCTCAGCTGAAATTTGTGATTTTGTATTAGATATTTAGTCCAATTTCCATTTGAAAATGATCTTTGACACTTTCAAATTGAACACTTCGAGGGGGGAGCTGGAGCTAATCCCAGCTGACATTAGGTGAGAGTCTGGGTACAGATCACCATTGTGGGATATGAGATACATTTGCTTAACCTGTTAGTCTTATCAGTTCTGGACTTCAAATGTACCAAACATCACTTTATAGTGAGTTTCTAAAAATATGCTGTATCTTGTTGTCAATACTTAAACCTCCTCAATGATTCAGGCCTGACTCCTCTGTCCCATTCACTTCCCAGCACGTACGTGACCAGCATCACCGCAGGTTGCCAATGCCCAAAATTTCCATTCATGATCATTCATCAGCTGCATTTAGAAGGCTGGAAATGTTATAGTTCTTACTAATCAATATCCCCAACAGTAGTGAAGTGTGAGGAAGGAGAGCCGAGGGAGAACTCGGCTCTCTTTCCTGTTTCTGACATGTGGATTTTGTTGCTATAGAGAGCTTTGAAATGATTGTAAGGTTCAATTCCTTGCTTCTTAAGTAAATAAAGATGGACGACACGACAGCTCCCAAAACTGAAGCCAAATAATCTTTTGTCAACCTAGATGACAAACTCAAGTGAATTTGTTTTTCTAGTAAAGAGCAGTAAAGCAGCAGAGATAAGCACTGCTGACTGTTAGGTTGTGTATGCTGAGCTGTGATCCCGGGGGTCTCCAGGGGAGCAGTCTTCTACGTGCCTGGACTTCCTGTGGCAGCTACTTCCTGTCTGTTTCCTCTTTGATGGCCAACACAAAGGAAAAGGGTTTCACTTGACGAGGCAGTTTTTCATGAACCCAGAAAGTCCTGCGTGCTTAAAAAACAAATGTTTTTTCCAATATGATCTGTCTGTAGAACGTCACTAAATGTTTCTATCTGCTGAGATGTTAATGAATGTTTTAGCTTGAACTGGACTTGAAATATTAGATTTTATTAGGGAGTTTTGTTGAGCTGACTTGCTTCTTAAAGTTATGATATTTTAGGAGAGGTGGTGAACAACAAGCTGCACCTTTAAGATAGATTCCTCTTTTGTCCTTAGTCTCTCTCAGTGTGATTCAGAGGTGGTTAGAGAGGAAATGACCCAACGCACCAGGAATACACACACACAAGTTACGATTCAACGATCTAGTCTGACTAACGTGTTGCACACACACACACACACACACACACACACACACACACACTGAAGCTTTGTGCTCATAAGATCTCCCGTCCTGTTTGGATCTACATTGATAAAAAACACATCAACAAATATACATGTGACGTTTGTGTGCTTATTTTTGTAACAGTGAAAACTCCCTCTATGCCTAAAAAGCCACAGCTCACCACAAACTAAACAGATGTCTTATAGTAGCTACTGCAATTTCCCTCTAATTTTTCCTATACAATAATTTCATGGTGTGTGTGTGTGTGTGTGTGTGTGTGATTGTACACGTGCAACAAGCTTTGAGCTTTGATGGCGAGGCTCCGAGCTGCAGTGTAGGGAAGCCACGTAGAAATGACAACAAAAGATACTTAAAATACAGAAAGAATAGCAGCATAGCTTTTTTTATCTCAGCAGCAATGGAGCTGTAGAACAGGAGGACAAAGCTAAATGAATCTCCTCACTCATGTTGTGTGTCTCACTCTCATCTCAGATGCCGTACCAGAGGAGCTCGCTGAGCCTTTCTACAGGGACCAGTATAACCAGGAGCACCTGAAGCCACCAGTGGCCTGCCTGCTCCAGTCTGCAGAGCTGTACTGCCGGGCTGGGAGCCTGATCCTCCGCAGCGATGCCGTCAAACCTTTGCTGGGACACAACGCTGTCATCCAGGCCCTGGCTCAGAAGGGCCTGTACGTCACCGACCAGGACCGACTGGTCACAGAGAGAGACCTGACCAACACGCCTATAAACATGGTGAGTGGAGACGACACACTACCTGACTGTATTCAGTGATGAAAGAAACAAAATGTAGCAATTCTTCTTTAGAATGTCTAAAAAAGACTAGATCTATATTAACTAAATGTATTTTGTTGAGTTGTTGAGTACATTATCCATAATGTTTCCAACAATGTTCAAACTCTGAGAAATCCCCAATGTTATTCAAGGTTAAAAGCCGTTTCATTTTGGTCGCTTTTTAATTGCATCATATCTGCTTTATCGGTGGCTTTACCCATATGAAGAAGGAAGAACACAATGCTAGCCACTGTTTGTATTAGTCCCTCGTAATGGATCATGATTATTGATTGGCATTTGCTGGGTAACATAAATAAAACTTTAATTTATGACCTCATTTTAAACATGGTGGTGAGACAACAACTCCCATGATGCCATTCTGCTTCAGGACATCATAAAACTAGGTTTTGTTTCGATTGAGGGACCCTTAGTGCCTGAATTTACATATTATACATTTAAATAATCACATTTTCTGTAGTTTGTGCACGTGTTTAGTTTATCCACATGCACCTTTCCTTTTTGCACTGCATCTAAATGTGCACATTCACACATGTCCTCATACGTATATAGTAGTAACCATATAGATATAATGTGTGAAATGGGCTGAATTGATTTGGATCTCAATCTGTTAATTTGCAGCATGTGTAAGCGCACATGCTTATAAAACAGAGCTATAGATAAGGATTCTTTTTATTAATTGTCCCAATTCCAAAGATAACCTTCCCAGATTCCTCAGAGAAAAGCAGCAAATTCACTCATTTTTGAAGCTGGTGATAGCAAATGTTTGACTATTTCCTTGATAAAATACTTAATTCAAGTACTTAACCTGTTGACAGAGTCCGGGTTAGTAGGGTTGTCAGACAATCAATCGTCGAGCACAAATTAATCAGTGGATGTTACTCTGTGCTTCATCCAACACAAAAAGAGTGTTATAAGATGATATGTGATTTTGTCCGTACGTACTGTACAGCTCCGTAAGTCCCACTGTTTGATCGCCTTCCAAGATCTGTCCTCTTGAGGGAACAACAAACCTCTAATGACGGGTTTCCTATAGCAACCCATTAGTCACTGTTCCGTCTCTGTGTCATTACAAGGCGCAGGCCAGGGCTTACATGCCTCTCCTCACACCACCAAGAAATATTCTAGTATCATGTTGTCAATACTGGATCTAGAACGAAATGAAAGAACATAATAAAGCTGCATCAATATTGATTCAAGCTCTTATTGTTTTAGAATTAATTGGTCATTTATTGTATAAGAAAAAAGTCCATCTTTCAGTTGTGTGATGTCTTCATATTGCTTTTTTAATCTGACTACCTGTCCAAAACCCAAGGGAATCAAAGTATACCAGACAGGGACAAGCAGAAAATCCTCATATTTGAAAGGCTGGAGGAAACTAATGTGGATCATTTTATTTGTATATATTTATACACTTAAACCATTATCACAATTATTGACTAATGGGTTAATTGGCTCACTATGACATAATATTTTCACCTTTTACTGGTCATAACAACAGTTTATTAAGGATTCGTGTTTGGTTTTATTCGTCTATGAAAGGAGAATGAGTTTGTAGCAGATGCACTGGGAAGCACACGCATGGCTGGAGCCTGGCACTTCTGCTGACGCCGAAAGGTGTCTGCAATGCAGTGCACACACGCCCCCTCCCTCCCATGCTCTCACTCTGTCTCTCTGTCTTTTTTTTAACTATTTTCTTTCCTCAACAACTGGGCTTCTTCTCTCCTTCCTCCTTGGATTTTCTATCTTTCCCTCTATCAGTTTAGCCTTTCCTGACTCTGCCTCATCCAATCCCTGTCTGTGTGGATTAACCAGAACATTGTTATCACCTTATGATTTAACCGAAGCTTAAGCAGAGTTCATCAAACCCACCGGTGCCCACACATCCTCTCTGAAGTCGTAGCTGAATTCTTGTCCGCCCTCTGCTTGCTCTCTGCAGATCCAGGTGATCATTCAAAGACGGCAGCCAAGGACATTTTAATGTTCACTGTAGGTCGTGCTTGCTACATCGCTCATTGATCGAGGACGTCACACCTGGGAAAGTGTGTGTGTGTGTCTGTAATGTGTATGCCAGGTTATTTAGAGGAAAGTCTTAGCAACAAATTAAGCCTGATGAGGCCTGATTGTTCCTACTGACCTTCCTTTGTATCACAAACACACAACCAGGATAATTGTCAATCTGTCCATTAGTGTTACTGCTGCAACACTATGAATGCATTAGATTGGTTCTGCAAAGGATTTTGTGTGTGTGTGCATTTGTGGACTCAGCAGGATTATTTCAGTCACACTGTAGTCCAGGCTTTTCATTATGGGTCATAGTACTGTATATCTGCAGAGAAAGTGATGACCTCATGGTTTTCCAAATAGTGTGCAACAGAAGAATAACTCGTGTCAGGAAGGAGGAGGAGGAGGAGGAGTGTGGCAGTCTGTCAGGGGGAGCATGGATAGAGGGAGAAGGGGGGGAAGATTGAGTTTTTTTAGGTTCTTTTTTTGCAGGAAAGTAGAGCAATAGAAGAAAGGAAAGGGTGAGTGTGGAGGTCTGCAAGAAGAGAAATGGAAAAAGGGGGAGAAGTGCTGTCGTACAGCGGGAGGGAAAGATACAGTGTAGTGGAGGGGAAGGGGAAGTTATTGCCTTTTTGGCGGGCATGCGGTATGACATGTGTGTGCCAGAGAACGAGTGGAAAAGACCCACTGTTAATGTGGCCATCTGGAAAGAGGAGAGAGGAGAGAGGAGAGAGGAGAGAGGAGAGAGGAGAGAGGAGAGAGGAGAGAGGAGAGAGGAGAGAGGAGAGAGGAGAGAGGAGAGAGGAGGAGGAGAGGAGAGGAAATTAAACGAGAGGAGAGGAGAGGAGAGGAGAGGAGAGGAGAGGAGAGGAGAGGAGAGGAGAGGAGAGGAGAGGAGAGGAGAGGAGAGGAGAGGAGAGGAGAGGAGAGGAGAGGAGAGGAGAGGAGAGGAGTTGAGAGGAGAGGAGAGGAGAAGAGAGGAGAGGAGAGGAGAGGAGAGGAGAGGACGTTATATGCACCACTGCAGCACTGTGGAGGGGTGGGGTCTCACAGTGAGGCAAAGCACGTCTGTTGCACAAATGAGAGCCCCTTTCTGCCACACCCCTCCTTTAACCCCTTCTTCAAACACCCACACACGAACACACACGTCTAGCGAGACGTCAGGCTTCCATCAGTGGTGCAGGCAACATTTGTGTGTGTGGGTGTGTGACATTTCCCCTTCCTCCATGACTTCTCCATCTTCTCGTTCTTGCTCTGTGCGAACGAGAATGAGAACGGGAGCCATGATTTAATTTGTGTGCAGACAGTGGCATGAACCTTCATCATCTTGAAGGTTAAGTGAAATCAACGCTGCACACACACATCTCAAACGTGTGAATTCGTGCAATAAAACCACTTGTGTCTCTTAGATGTACGTCAGTTTATAAGTGTGTGTGAACCTGTGACGGAAGGACACTTGTGATGTGTGTGCGGAGACGGAATCTACTTTGATTTATATGTTTGCTCAGCTGGCTTGTACTTCCCTATAGATGCCTGCTTTGATCAAGGATCACGCACACACACACACACACACACACACACACACACACACACACACACACACACACCCTCGCAGCCATAGTCCTGAGAACAAATACTGATGCTCTTGTATTGTGCCCGAATGTACTGCCGCTCTTAACAACTCTTTATGACCAGTGTCTGCCATTTCCACAGCCTTATAAGGTGTGTCTGTGCCCCTGAAGGGTTTGGAGTTGTATGCACATACACACACACACACACACACACACACACACACACACACACACACACCCTTGAGGTCTTTGTGAAGGGATAATAGACGGCACATGGCTTTTAAATCCGCGCTGTACTATCAACATTAGTGCTTCGTCTTTCCAGTGGATTTCAGAAAGGTCTGTAGACATGTAAACGATATCTCCAGATAATGTCTGTCTGTCGCCTTCTTTGTCTCTTGGTCACACACCCATATGTACAAAAGAGTGTGCATTCACATATGTGTACACACACACACACACATAGGTTAGCGTTTAATTAAATGTCACATGGGAAACGGTGCAATAATGAAACTGTGACACAGACAGACCTACTCAAAGACCGTAGCATGTGAACAATATTTATCTTCCCTTCACTGGGGGCCTGTGTCTGTCTGTACAGTCTGGAAACAGCACTGCAGTAAAACAACACTAGGGGCTGTCTTGGTTGGGGCCTGTTGCTTCAGGCTCCAGTGAGAAAATAAGTAGTGCATTCTGGTTCAGTTTTAGAGCTACATGAGTTTAAATCCTCATCAGTCGTCAAAACACTGCTCTCAGCTGTTTATAAAACTCGGAGACAGGATTTTACAACTCTGGAGAGGTGAGCGACTGTTCAGCTTCGGTCGTCATGATCCTATTGAAGACTCATCTCTTCCGAGAGCATCTCCACTCTGACCACATTTAACGACCTAACATATTCTAACAGCCACTTACTGTGCACTTATACCCTGCAGTTCTGACATGATCTCAAACATATGAATCTCTTACTTATGTACTTACTTTAAATTATGCTATCATATAGACGTTTTAAATCTGAAACATGATGGAACTGTTCCTGGTCTTGAGATAATATATATTATGATTTTGCGCTTTACAAATACATTTGAATTTAATCGATTTTCCCTAAATAAGACATTTTATTGTCATGTTCAGATTCATAATTGTATCACTTGTAAAGGTTGACATGCTCTAATGCTCAGAAAAGCCATCACATGCCTCATACTGTCCATTGCTGCAGCTCCTCTTTTCAGCCTCTGTCCAAAACACTTGGTTTTAGCTCCTGTTTTTTTTTTAACTCCTCTGATGAAGCCAAGTCTGCTCTAATTGGCCAGGTGGACCACATGACATCAAAATGCTGCGGATGCATCAACCACAATTCTGAAGGTTGTGTTTCAGGAGCCGTGCTTTCTGTGGGGGAGAGGAGCTTCCTTAAATTTGCAGACCTTTTATATACAGAAAAAACTATATAATACACCAGAGGAAGGAAAAACTGAAAAAACATCATATGTCTCCTTCAAGTATTGACTTAGCTAAGCTTTGCATAAAGAATGGATGTGGAAATTACCAGCCAGGAACTTTGATATTTATTGCACAGCCCCGTAGAACATCTGGAAATCATACACGTTTGTCCAATGAAGGTCAAACTGCTATGCTTCACTGTTAATGATGTAGCGTTTTTTCAAGCTGAAATGCAGACTTTAACTCACGACCTCCATTAAATTGATGTGTCCCTGCTCGCCCGCACATACGCACATACGCACACGCACACACACACACACACGTCACACACACACACACACACACACACACACACACACACACACACACACACACACACACACACACACACACACACACACACACAACCCTCCATAAGCTTCTTAGAAAAATTTAAGATTTAGGAGTTTTATGCAAACTAGTTCAGAAAAAGCTCAGTGGGTTTTCATGATTTTCTCTCTCTCTCTCTCTCTCTCTCTCTCTCTCTCTCTCTCTCTCTCTCTCTCTCTCTCTCCCCGTCACTCCGTCCATCTATCCTTCAGACTGTTCCTCTGGAGCAGAATGCATGCTATGTTAGATATCTGGCAATATCCTGAAGATGCAGGACTTCAGGCTGTTTCCTCAACAGTTCAATATCAGGCTCACATGTACAGCACCAAAACAAAAAATCCTGTTTACTCATGAAACTCACTGCAGGTGTAACATTCAATATTACATATTGTGAACCAGCATGCATCAATATTCAGACATATTGTCTGCCTGTTCACAGCTATCATTTGATAATGCAATGATTATGATTGAGCTACAGAAAAACAACCAACAGTTGGTTAATCATTCAAATGCACAATATATGTTTATTTGCCTGGTCAATCAAAACAAAAACAAAAGACCTAGTTTGATAATGTTGTGAAGAGATCATAAGTTGTTGTCTTTTTTTTTTCTTTTTTTTTTATGTAACGCAGCAAATTACTTACTTGCTAACTGGCTAACTGGCTTACATCATACGTCATTTCCCTGGAAAATAAAAATACGACACACTTGAAAGGCAACCAAAATGAAACGTCCTGTTGCCTTGAAGGAAACTGGAAGTTCTCTAGGTTTGAATATTGCTGATAACAATGTAGATAATGTATGTACACAAGTCAAAATAATATGTAAATAAGGTAACATACTATTTCTTTAAGTCGTCTGTTTTGAACTGGCACGAGGAGCATGTGGTGCTGACGCTGAGCTCCAGTAGCAATCGAAGAATCGTAGCTCAGGATCGTTGCCGTGAGGAAAACACTTGTCACACTGGCCGTTACATGAGGCTCTGAGGTTATGAATAGAGGCTTGTGCCTGACAGCACACACTCACTTGTACAGACTCACAAACTGCTTGTTTGTGCCTTTTGGCTTGAGTCTCCTGAGTCATGGAACACCTGACTTTAGATGTTTGCACAGTTTGGTTGGAAAAGGACACTGATGCTTAGGTAAGCAGATGTAAGAACACACACACACACACACACATGCGCACACACACAGAGCGCACATGTTTTCGAGTAGTCGTGTTGTGTGACAGGAAAGGGAAGGGGAGGTCTGTTGGTCTGGCCAGCCTGGAATGGGACTAGAAAGGCCAGGAGAATGTCAAGCTTTGTGTAGGTGACGATGTTTAGAAATAGCACTCACATTAAGTCTAGGACTGAAGTGAAGGTAATTTTGCACCATGAAGTAGTTCTATAGATATTTTAGTGTATGAAGTGGTTTAAAAAGTCATTAGAAAGGAGATGAGAGACATTGTGTTTAGAAACATTGATTCTCTAGAGATAAACTTGATAAAACTCTCTGCTGAGCAGGTTTATGATGGATTTACAGTAGGCACAGTGAAAAGGCTGCGACATGCTACACACGTAGCTCTCAAACCTCTGTGTGAAACATGAAAGATCTTTTGCTTACCCAGCAGAGACTTGTGCTCTTACTGAGCTACTGAATCCACACAGAGGGGAGCCTGTGTGATGCAGGAGCAAACAATAAGAAAGAAGCTGGAAGTGTGAGGTTGATACATGGCTGAGTGTTGTAAAGCATCTTAGACAGAGGAGCGATGTGGCATTTATGATCTCCACCAAAGAGGTTACGTTTCTGCCTTGTTTATTGAATATGCAAAAACTGCTGGATAGATTTCCATGAAACTTGGTGGAAGGATGTGGTGTAGGTCAGGAAAGAACCCATTACATTTTGGCGTGGATCCAGGAATTCATCATCACTTTCTTTGACATTGAAAAATCTGGCGATTTTAGGGAAGAGGTATCTATGAGTGTGTGTGAAATTTGGTGGAGTACATTTATATGCATATTTTTGTACTGCACTTAAATATGTATATAGTAGTAAATGTGGAGATATCATGCGTGAAATGGAATTGGGTGATTTAGAGTTCCATTGTTGTTAAATTAGTGTTGTTCAATCATAATTTCCGTCATGTAGGTGCAGACATAAAGGCCTTTTTGCACTAGGTTGATATTTATTTTCTAGACAGCAAAACTTCATGGAATTTGTCAGTTTTAATAGTTACGAAACCAAAAAGTGTAGACCAGCTTACAGACAATATAATGTGCAGTAATTGTCAGTTTGAAGACTTTTGAAAAAGAGTGGGGACATTTTTAGATGTGTATTTGAATTCATCTTCTCCTTCTATCCTCTTGTGTTTTTCTGCAGAGTTCCCACCTGGCGCTCATTGATACCCTGATGATGGCGTACACCGTGGAGATGGTGAGCGTGGAGCGGGTGATGTCCTGCATCAACCGGTACTCCTCCGCTGAACCCTCCCGCGGTGACGGACACCTCCAGGAGCTGCCTTATGACACAGAGGATGCAATCACCACCTGGATAAATAAGGTACACACACACACACAAACACATACAAAACGAGTTTACACAAACCACAGAGACATGTGCTCTCTCCCCACATAGGGCAGCAGCAGTGCACATCCTTGAGGCTTGTACAATTGGCGGCTTTTTATCTGACACACGGTTCTTTGTTTGACTGTGGATTTTTTTTAAATCACACAAGCTGTTGGAAAGTGTATCAGAGCTCGGTTCCTTCTTTTCTGGTTCCAAACCGGTTCCCATGTGTTTCCAGGAGAGCTGCACTGAGAACTGGCACCAAGCATGTGCAATCATGTCGGACAGTTTACCGAGAGATAACTGTCTCAACTAACAGCGTGACTGCCTCTGGTCCGGTTGTAGCTAAATCTCTGTGATTTTGTTTTAAGTTTATTTCATCAGTTTACTTTACCTGACTTTGAGTTTTGACACAGATTATGTTGATTTAACTTTGTTTAAACTAATGACGCCAGCGCCAGCATGACGTGAACTTATCATTCAAACATACAGTGATTACTGGCACTCTTCCTGCTCTATTCTACAATATGAGACAGGAAGATGTAGGCTACATGTAGAATCATTAAGAACACATGGGGATTTTCTCTGAGACACAGCACCACATGGAAGGGATTGGCTGATCTGACCTTGAGCACCCTCAGGCCAAAATGTTGCATTAGTGTTTTAAACAGAAGAGTAATTGTAGAAAAAGAAAAAATTTACTATCATTAGTGAACTTTGAAGTTGTTTTTCGTTTTGCTTGATTTGAAAGTGATGACATTGAGTGATGGCATATTAGGTTGCAGTAATAATTAGCAGTAGAAGTTAATGGGCAGAAGGGGTGCTGAAATATTTTAGTTTGATGTGAAGAGTCTCTTGTATGAGCCTCATGTTCAAGTTTCTCCTCTGCCCACAAACTCACCATTCAACCTCTGTGTCCAACAAAAATGTGAAATTTGACCTCCCTCGCTCTCCCTCTCTCTCTTTCTCTCTTTCTCTCTCTCTCTTTCTCTCTCCCCCTCTCTCTCTTTCTTCCTCTCTCCCAAGGTGAACGAACACCTAAGAGACATCCTTGTGGAGGAGCAGAAGCTGAGAGACACATCCGTCCAGGAGTCAAACACAGGAACACACAAAGTAATAACGCACACATCACAACACTAGACTCTGAGACGTCAGTCAGTGGGAAAACAAAAGTCTGACATTTTGAAAAAGACTCTACGCCTTTTCACTTTCCTGCAGAGAGTCAGATGAGAGCATTGATACCACTTTCATGTCCGTACACAAAACATGATGTCACGGCACAGGATACAGTTAGCTGAGCTTAGCATAACAACTGAAACAACTAGACTAGATGTATGACAGTGCCATCCATCCCTATGCAAATACACTAATATTTAAAAGTAGGATAGAATAGTAATCGTCTTGGCTCCGTCTCTGTACTAAAAGCAGATATGACAGTAGATATGATATTTTCACCTAACCTTCCCCAAACTGTTGAACGATTCTTTTAAAACTGACCAGCAATGAAAACAGCAAAACAGGACCTGTTTTTTCCTCAACATCTTTATCTGTTTTGCTTTTAATTTTTGCATTTTGATATCGATTTGTATCTGTCAATGATGGCCACATGTCTTCCTCTATGCGAGACACACGCAGACACATCAAATGTACACATGCATAAAGCACAGCACACAGCGCTCAGTGAATCAGAGGAACAGATGAGCACCGACCAGCAGCAGAGAAATGTTGGCAAGAGACATGACACTGCTGTCAGAGGAAAGAGAGCAAAAAATGTCCCGGGTGGAGGAAGGGAGAACGAGAGGAGAAATAATCTGAGAGAGGGAAAATGGAAAAGTGACCCCAGGCTGGGTGGGGGGGGGATGTGGAGACGGACACTCAGGAACTTTGTCAGCTGTAGCTAAAGAGCCAGTGACAGACAGAGACAGTGTTGTCATCCTGCAGGCCTCGTGGTTATGTAGGTCCATGTGAGACGAGGCGGCCTAGTGGCAGCAGCCAGCTCCCGTCCACCTCAGTCCACTCCTGAAGCTACAGCACGCTGCCTTCTCAGGTCACGACCCCTGCCTCGGCTCTGTTGTGTGCTTACAATTCTGACATGAGGTTAAAGGTTTGAAATGGAAAAAAAGGAATATTATCTCACTGCGTGTGTATGTACACACAGTCACATAATATTCAGGGGAGACAAATGGGATGAAATCAGCTGCCACTCATGAGACTTTAATAATATCTAATAACCATAAAAATGAGATTCATGACCTATACTGCAGCCAGCAACTAGGGGGCAATCAAGAGGATTTGGCTTCACTTTTGGGGAGCTGTCCAGTTAGATGCTAAACGCTAACACAACAACAATGGTACTATGTTGACGTTTAGCAGGTGTAACCTTTACCATTTTAGTTAGCATATTACATTTGCTAACAGTGGTGTTTGGTCAAACTGCATAGTATTGGGCATATTCTATGATTTTATATGAAAATATAATGTACATTGTATGAGGACAGTAGGACTCGTGTTCTGGTAAACATTGAATAAAGAAAAGTTAGAAATTGAGATATTCAACTCTGGTGCCAAGTGGTGGACTGACTGAGTGATGCTGTTTTCCTTAGAGCCACAACACTTATTATCATAGATTAAACCAAAATAAAATAGTTCCTCAGAGAACATCAGGATGTCATGAGCAGCTAAATCAGTTAAGAAGGAGCTTTTATCGGCTTTGGGAGTTTATTTTATCCTGCTTATAGTCTGTTATAGTAAAATATGATCACTGCCTCTCTGTGGTATTTCTGTAAGCTGATGATATACACTGGGTTTGTCACTGACTCACATATACACACCCAGACTTTGTCAAAGGCAACAAGTTACAACAGCGTCTTTTAAGGAGTGTGAGGAGTGCGATGTCCGCTCAGTGTCAGTCAGCTGCTCAATCGCACAGCTCCCTCTCTGCATTATCAACTCCAACAGAAGTCTATTCACCGAGCAGGACATACTCAGAGGAGATGATTTCACACACACACACAGACACACACACACATCTGTGAAACACACTAATGGTTAAGCACAAGACCCTTCTCAGTGAATTTAGTCTATTCTTGGATGGTGTGAAAAATCTTCAACTGAGGTCTTGTGACTGAGAGCTCAGTATCTTTGCATGTGGACACTGAGTGAATGTTTGTGCTGAACAAAAGGTGCTGAGTGGAAATTTTATTTTAACTTTAATTACTTCCATCAGGGAGGTTTGACTTTTACATCCCATTTATTGTTTTGTGTATTAGTTTTCATTTCATCTCAAGAAACGTTCTATAGATTTCAATAACGATTAACTTTCACATGTTTTAAAGGATTGCATAACAGTGCAACATTAGCTGCATCACATCACTGAGTCTTATATCTGATTGTGGAACAGAGTTGTAAACATGTTAGAACAATGACTCACGAGAAAGTTTTGTTTTAAATTAAAACATCTGGCATGGATATCCCTGCTCTAGACAAGCCATGTTAGCACTGGGGCCCTATAAACAGCAGTTTAGGTCTGGAAGTCCACCATTTGGTTAAAGAGTTCAGTCATTCATGGTCCCCAGAGGGTTAATCCTGCTGTCTGTTGTCTGCATGTTTGGTACAAGCTTTAATGACAATCAAAAGTAAAAAATTTGTTTGTGTACAGATTCGTTCAGGTACTTTTATTTTCCTGATCTCCTTGTGCTTAGGTGAGATTTACAGTCACTTATTATGTTCTTATATCTTTATGTTCTTTACTTTCATAGAACAACCTCATCTCTTTAAAAACAGATGCATTTTTCTCTTTTTATCAATCAATTGTTGTCAATTTTTTGTACAAAACATACAATAAATAAACCAAAGGCACCAAAACTCAACAAAAGCAGAACTTACAACATACATTCTTTATGCACCTTCAAGCAGTTTTATATAATTTGAATGATATATTATTTACTGTGTGATCAAGCAGTCAACTTTCAGGCAGGGTCCCAGAAATCCTCCAGACGCTTCCAGCAGACAGGCTGCCTGTTCCATATTCGACAGGTCCAGGTATTATTCCAGCCACCAATCCCATTGAAAAACAGGCTTGTTTGCACTCCTTAAATGAATTAGTCTTTTGGTAAATAAGCCGCCAGGTGTCCAGGGATCGTTTAACTCCAACACTGTTGACACATTTACTGATTAACATTTAAAATGCACTTTCTCAGTTCACTCTACTGTTTACGAGGGTTTTATCCTCCAGACTCAGTTGTAGTAGTGACTCTTTTTTACTTGTCCCTGCTGTTGGCCTAATGCCTCTCCCACTCTTTCCTGTTGTGGTCCAATCATCATCCACCATCAAGTCTCCCAGAAAGTGGTACTGGAGATTAGTACCAGTAAGTCCATCCATTATAAAGAAGTCCTCAAACATCCCAATTGACCTCCTCTCCATTAAATGTCAAACCTGCAGCAACACCCACCTTCCACCGCCCCTTGTTTGTCCCTGCATGTGTCCCTGAGCCCCCGTCCCACACTGGTCAGACCCCCCTGCCCTGTCCTACCCCAACATCGGTCCTCGCAGTCTGATCCATGACGCTGTGAACTTGGTTCCCTCTAACAGTGGGAACCTCTACCTGGAAGAGCAAATACAATCCAGCAGCATGATTATATCAACACTAGTTTTTCCAGTGAAAAACATATTCGAATCTAATGACACAGGCTCAGTATCCATAGTTACCATGGCAAGTTATATGTAAAATGAACATTTTGTCCCTGAGTACGCAGACTAGCTGTCAGACAGACTGAATTGCTGTGTTGTAAAATGCGACACCACTGGTGTGTTTATGGGCAGACTGGGAGCACCGATGCCCTGAGGACATGCGTGGTCTTGGTGGCTGTTACAGTCCCAGAGAGACGCACAGAAAACCTGCAGCGTCTGCTACAGCGCCACAGTGGAGGTTTAGAGAGACTCAGTGTGCAGTAGATGTGCGGTAGTAAAAAAACATTAATTTGCCAGCATGCGTTTTGTTCCCTGCTCTCCATCTAGAACGCTAACCACCCCTCCAAGACAAAAACAGTGAAATGTTGAATGTGTTTTAAAAAACCTTTTACATTTGAGATGACAACGTCGTTCCAGATGTTGTGTCTAAATATTTGCATGATCAATTTAATCTGCATTTTTGAGTTGAGCCTGAATCCCACCCTTTGTTTGAAATTCCTTAAAACAACACGTACTTACAAACTGTGTGCATGACTGTGTGTGTGTGTGTGTGTGTGTGTGTGTGTGTGTGTGTGTGTGTGTGTGTGTGTGTGTGTGTGTGTGTGTGTGTGTGTGTGTGTGTGTGTGTGATTTGAGTACATGGTGACGTGGATATATAGAGTTAAACCTGTGTCTGCAGATGTTTGCCGCCCAATGACACATATGGCTGATGTCTGTGTCGTTGCCATGGTTTCATTCCAGGCTCGCTACAGGAGGGAGTATGGCCAGCAGAGGAGCGCTCCATCGCTCCCCCTGGTGGACAACCTTCTGAAGGACAACACAGACGGCTGCGCCCTGACCGCCCTGCTGCACTTCTACTGCCCACAGGCCATCAGACTGGAAGGTAGGGTCAGTCTGTAGCCACACCCGCTCTCACTCGCCACACACACACACACACACACACACACACACACACACACATTTCTATTGTATTTATTCCAACATGTAAACACACAAGACCAACGTCAGTTCTGAATGGCATTCAATGAGGTGACCACAATGGTTTTCAGTCTCAGCACAAAGGGCGCTGTCTTCTGCCGTCACCGCTGCTGTAACCGGGACCATACATCTGAACTGGGCGCCCGAAAACAAAGAGAGTATTTATCATCCGTTTTCCCTTGTCTAGCAGTATTATGTGAAGCTTTACAGTGTTTTACAGACTACAACTACAACACAATCAACTGATGACTGACCTTGCTTTGACTTTCTGTGTTAAATCGAATATGTGTCATGGATGATGAACAAAGACTTGTTTCCCCTCGCCTGAGCCCTTGTTTTCTAAAAATGCCCTGAGTCGGGTTGTGATTGGTCAGCGGGCTGTGTGACGGAGAACCGTTAGAGGAGTAGCCTGCTGCTATTTCGAGCGTAAACAATTCTGGTGTTGGTGCCTTGAGGCTCCTGGGATCGCCTGCAGTTCACAGGCTGCTCGAACACATGTGCACCAGATGTGGAAGTGGGTTAAACTTCATTTAGATCTCTTGCTCTTGATGGCAACTTAATTTCATCTTAAAATAAAGGAAGCGCAGTAATGAAAAGTGCTGTAAAGTTTGGTTTCCTGTTCCCTCCCGTTTGACATCCTACACACACATGGGCCGTCCTCACATATAGCGACAGGAGATAGAAATCCTGATGACTCATCCAAAAGGCGGTTTGAAAATTTGGTTGATGTATTGTTACAAGGATCTTGCGTGACTCAAACTATTTCAACATGCTGTTCATATTCCAGTGGGAGAAGTAGGGCAGTTTTGACCTCTATTCTTTTTGAAACTGTGCCTTATCTCTTCCTTGTCTTCCTGTCTGGCCTTTTCTCTGGGCCCACCCTCTTGTGTGTGTGACCCCTCCCCTGGCCGAGCAGATATCTGCCTCAAGGAGTCCA
This sequence comes from Limanda limanda, assembly GCF_963576545.1. Classification (NCBI taxonomy): domain Eukaryota; kingdom Metazoa; phylum Chordata; class Actinopteri; order Pleuronectiformes; family Pleuronectidae; genus Limanda; species Limanda limanda. The sequence continues at coordinate 14,885,348 of NC_083648.1, forward strand.
TGTCACTGGCTGACAGTTTGTACAACCTCCAGCTGGTGCAGGAGTTCTGCAAGGACAACCTAAACCACTGCTGCCACTTCAGCCTGGAGGACATGCTCTATGCACATGCGTCCGTAAAGGTAGGGAGACCAGTATGTAAATATCGATGTATGAATGTGTGGGGAGGGGACAAGGGGAAAGTGCTGTTTTTATATCCTGGAGTCAGAGGAAAGAGTCAGAAGAAGGAGTTTTTCTGGGAATAGGGAGAGTGGGAAATTACAAACGGGCAAAAATGAGTCATGCAAGGAAAAGTAAATAATGGATGTTTTTGTGCGTGTGTGTGTGTGTGTGTGTGCGTGTGTGTGTGTGTGTGTGTTTGTGTGTCTATGTGTGTGTGTCTGTCTGTATTTCTGTATTCGCATGAGCATGGAAATCACTTTGCTACAGTGAGATTTTCTTCGCTTCCAAATTAAATGACTATGACAGTCTGTGTGTGTGTGTGTGTGTGTGTGTGTGTGTGTGTGTGTGTGTGTGTGTGTGTGTGTGTGTGTGTGTGTGTGTGTGTGTGCGCGCACTGCTGCTGCTGCTGCTGCCACCCTCCCAGTCTCACTCTCTCTCACTCAGACAGAGGACAGACTCTGCTCAGAGGAGATTCTCAGTCCTGACCCGTCTCCTCTCCCCTCCGGATCCCCCTGCTGTTTTCTTTCTCTTTTATCAAACAACAAAATCTGTGAACTTTGGAGACAACACAACTGCTGATTCACCCAGTCCCCAGGCAGAGATCTCTCCCCGTTTCACGCACACATTTGTCTCTGATTAATTAAAGCCTTACTGTACAACTTTCAGAGCATATCTGCGACTGTCGAGGCAGCAGAGCCGGTGGGGGTAAATAGTATGCAGAGAGCGTGGGTACAAACATTTGGACTCAAGTCACGGCCCAAGCTGACTGGGACTTACCAGCCTTTAAAACAACACAGCTGACTGTTTTCACACTTGAGCTCGCTCTCTTTTGCATTCACATTATTTATAGTCTGTATATACAGTAGACGGAAGAGTGCTGTAATAACAGAAGTAGGCAAAGGAGGGGACAGAAAGGATAGAATTGGTCATGGAGAGCAACTAAAGGCTCTGGCATTCTGCCCATTTACCACAAACGTACTGCTTAAAGAATCTTAATCAGTGTGTGTGTGTGTGTGTGTGTGTGTGTGTGTGTGTGTGTGTGTGTATGTGTGTTTTTATGGAGTAGAACTCATTTAGTGGTTATGTCTGTTTTTAGCTCGACTAGAAAGAAAAAGATCTGGTCAGTGTGTTTCTCTCTCTTTCTCTCTGTTTATATCACATATGCATTTATCATCGATGTGAGTCACTCATTCTCTACTTTGTACATCCAACTGTGCACATGTGATTTAACCTAAACTCCAGATGGTGGTTTGGCAGCTTTCAAGAGCCGTATGGGTTTGACATTAAACAACTCACACAATGAAACATGTACAGATACTCAGCTACACACACATAAACACACACACACTCACACCTGAGCCTGTTACCTAGCGACAGTTTGCAGGCTATGACCTCACTGATCCATCAAGGTGCTGTCATAGCCGGTGTTGCATCTTTGTAGGTGACTGCAGAGACAAACCTGCTAATGTCATAAATTAATAACAACAAATGAATAAATGTCTGTGTGTGTGTCCTTGCAGAGTAACTATCTGGTCTTTATGGCTGAGCTCTTCTGGTGGTTTGAAGTGGTTAAACCCTCGTTTGTGCAGCCCAGAGTCTTCGACCCTGACGGTATAATACAATAATCGCATGCACTTCATTAGTTTAGTTCATTAACTCAGCTAGTAAATGCAAAGTTGCACCTTAACACTGAATTGAATGTTTGACATCTTTATGTTCTCCTGTGCAGCCTGTGAGCCGGTGTCCTCTAAGAACATGGCTCCTGTGTCCAGTCCAGTCAAACAGAGCTATGCAGACAGAGCCGACAGTCCGGAGAACATTCCTGTTGAGGGTAAATAATCCCTTAGAAAAAAGCACTTTTGTCAAAGCAATGTTTGTTTGCGTATATAGTGATTCAGAGACGTCACAATCCTAATTTTGACTGGTTCTTATCCCTCTCTTTTAAATACAGCAGTAGCCTTGATATCACTGTTCTTTGCAACAAAGCTTTTAAAGAGGAAGTGTGTCCTCTGCTTTCTTGATTTGGCTCATACATACTGTTTTAGAAAATTTGATGAAATTACATTCTCACCTCTATTAGCAGTTATTAGAGGGAATGAGCACAGTGCAGTGGAAGTGTTTTGTTTTGAAACCAGACGCCCTCTAGTGGATAATATACTGCCAGGCAATAGCCTTCATGCTTGGCTATTGTATTTAATCATTTATTTGAAAAATCAATCTTGTTAACTATACTATGTCATTTATGAAGTAAAACTTATACTAGAACTGCACTCCGTCAAGGCATAACCGTCCCCTAATGAAACAACCTTTAAATTCACTAGATCCAGATCTTAACACAAGAATAAATAGGAGCCTGTTTTTTCATCATAATCCATCAAATATTTTCTGAGAAATCAAAAGAAATGCTGAAAACCCCCTCTCTCACAATGTTAAAGAAGGAGATAAGTAAAAAAAACTTAGTCCGCTCCCTACTACATTAGGTTTCCTGGTAATCCCTTCAGTAGTTTTTATTCAATCCTGCTAAATAACAGACAGACACTGATGAAAGTATAAGCTCCTTGGTGGAGGTTATAAATGTCCAGAAGTTGAGATTTAGGGCAACTGAGAGAAAATCTGTGCTTGATACTCTCACTGCCGTGTTTTTTAATGTCTGGTTAGGACTGGAGCCTTAAAGTCAATGGACTGCTCTGTCTCTGCAACAGGTATAATGAAGAGATCTACCTCCATGTCCTATGTGGATGGATGTGTCGGGACGTGGCCCAAAGATAAACGGTGAGTAAATCTATCCATTCATTGGCCCACATATCTTAATTCATCTGCTGTTTCCCTAAATGTTTCCTACACCCTCAGCTCCTCCTCTCGTGGAATCTCCTTCGAGATCCCTCTGGACGGAGACCCGACGTTGCCACCCTGCGAAGGCCCCTCCCTCCGGGGTATGACACGCTCGGCCAGCAGTGACGGCCTTGGGTTCAAAGTTCACTATGCACCCCGAGGAGGCATGAAGCGCCACCTCTCCCTCGTCCCCGTCAGTGTCAACGGCCAGGGCAGACACATAGAGGAGGAGGACGAGGACTTCACCCCCCACAAACCCCTGGGGCGCAACAACACCTTCTCCCTCAAGAACCAAAGCAGGTAGAGCAGAGAGGGTGTGAGAGAGTGTTGAGTTATGATCTTAAAATAAAGAAAAAACAACTCTCCTCTAAATATCTATATTATCCATTTAAAGAGACAAAATCGGTTTCTCGGAAAAATCTCTCCTCATAAATTAATACAAGGCTTATATCATTTTATGTGACTTCATGTTGATTGCAATGTGCAGAGTAGCTCATGGCAGTAAACTGGCTGTACCTAATGTTTAATAATTGTAGGTTTTATTTGTTTAAATTATAATCTATTTTGTTTTAATACATTTTTTGAGTTGATCGTTATTTATCTTGATATAATTAAAATCTCAGTATAATTTATTTTCTGTAGTACTTAGCAATTATTATTTATTTATTCTTTTATTATCTGAACTTTCTCTTATTGCTGTCCTTTCTATTATTGATTGCCTTCATTAGTCTCTACATCTGAATGTATTACTCCTTTTCAATGCCTTTTTCAAATCGTAGTTTACCTGTGAAGCATTTCCTTTTGCATTTGAATCATTTTGAAAGGTGCAAAATAAATAAAACTTGATTGATTGATATATGCATAGATACATACTGTAGTTAAATCAATGCTAGTGTCTGTGTTTTCTGTGCTGCTCCTCTGTTGCTCTCACACTGTCAGTTTATAGTATAGACAAACACACACAAAAATAAACTTTACCTTGAGAGTTTAACTTTATTTTAAGCGTATCTCTCTCTAGGTATTCCAATGGAGACCTCCCAGACAGCAACCACAGCGGCCAAATCAGCCCATCGACCCCTCCGAGCATTGAGGAGGCCCTGAAGATTATCCACGACACAGAAAGGCCTCATGCTAGCCTGGGTGTAGGGGACGGAGACAGTTGCTTCTTTCTCCACAGTGCGGAGCCTTCGAACCCTCCAGGGGCCCAAGGTCAAGGGGAGGACCTGGGGTCAGCTAAGGCTCGACTGAATGACCACGACGCCAACTCCTTGTCCACCGATGAAGTTGACACGGGCATCCATGTGAGGACAGAGGACATCCAGAGCTTGGACGAGGACTCCTCCTCTTTGAGAGACTATTCAGACATAGACCCAGACTGTGAGCCCATGGCCAGGTCGTGCCCGCTCCCCGAGCAGCCAGACAGGACGAAGAGCAGGGAAGGAGGGACCCAGGCAGCCGGTGACACTAATCCTGACAGTGAGATGGGAGACGGAGGAGACCGGAACCACCCCTGCCCCAGCTCTGCACCCATACTCCACAGATCTCACACTCTCAGCCCCACCTCGTCCACTGCCGGCTCTGGAGGAGGCATGGTGAGGATGACGAGTTTCGCAGAGCAAAAATTCAGAAAGCTGGAGGGGAGGAGTAGTGGAGGAACCACGCCAGAGAGCACCGATCTCAACGGACCGTACACACAACTCACGAAAAACATCCCTTCACAGGTTTGTGACTTATACTGTCATTTGTTCTTTAACATGTTTTATCACAGTGTCATTTGAAGTCGACAATGAATCCATATTAATTATCTTTGCACTTTTTCCTAGATCTCTACGCCTCCTTTGCCCATCACATCCCCCTCCCCAGTGACACCTTCCCCCAGAGACCCATCCCACATTATAGCCTCAGAGATGATCCAGCTCAGGATGAAGCTGGAGGAAAAACGCAGAGCCATTGAAGCCCAGAAGAAGAAGGTACAACAGGTGTATGGTTAGAGAGATGGCCAAAGTATATCTCGAAATGCAAATACTCACATCACGTCGTTCTCGTCCCGTTGTCCAGGTGGAGGCAGCTTTTACTCGCCATCGCCAGAGGATGGGCAGAACAGCCTTTCTAAATGTGGTGAGGAGGAAAGGAGTCACCGCCCCCCTCAGCCCCGGCTCAGGCGGAGCAGAAACACCTTCCCCCGAGCTGCTCACGCCCTCAAAGCAAAGCGACCAGGGCAGCATGGATCGGGCAGAGAGATGCAAACCAGACGGAGCAGCTCCGAAATCCCCCTGTGAGGATGGCGGCGGTGGGTGACCCCTGAAAGCAGTTAGTGATTATGAATTAGAGAAAATACTAATCCTCACAGCGAGGAACCTGGAATCAGGACATGTTTGGTGTTTTGGCTAAAAATAGGCTTTATTAGTCAATGACGTTAATTATTATTCAGCTTTTATTTTGTGGGATTGTATCTTTATCTTAAGGCCTCAGAAAACAGTGGATAAATCAATCAATCAGCTAATTGCTTCAGTGCTAAATAAAAAGCGTATAGCAGTAAGGACAACGCATTTCTCAGTGATATAATTTATCAATGCTTTAAAGCGTATGATTCTGATTAAATCACTCTTCAACCCACTGACCTGTGTATCTAATGTGGCGATGCAGGTGCGGCTCAGGGAGAAATCGATCTTGCAGAATACACACGCTCCATCGAGAGGCTGAACACGTCACTGGGTTTCCTGCAGACAGAAATGCAGCGTTTGGCCCAGCAGCAGGAGAAGATCATGACCATGAGAGACCAGCAGCAACAGTCCTGGGTCATCCCTCCTCCTGCTCCATCTCCGCACAGGTATCACTTCATGTTAGATAATATTATAGACCTCATGAACTGACATTTTGTATTAATGAGGTTTTTTCTCCCCACTCAGGCAGCTCCGTGAGTTGCGCAGCAGCAGCGTAACAGGCCGAGGCTCGGTTGGGTCTTTGTCTCCCATCCTGTCTTCTACCAGCTCCCCCCGTGTTCTCAATCGCTCCCCTGCTGGACTCAAGCGGCGGCCAGCCTCTTTCCATGCCAGGACCCCTCGGACTCCACGGCCCAATGATCTAAAAGTCACCCCCTTTAGCCGAATGCTCAACACCCCCACTTCGGTGGACAGCTTACCCAGACTGAGGCGTTTCACTAGCAGCCAAAGCCAGAGCTGCTCTTTTGCCTACATGAGCAACGATGAGGGATCCTGGGAAAAAAATAACCAAGAGGCCAAGGATGACAAAGAAAACAGTGACGTCAAAGAGGAGACGGCGGGAAAGAAGAGTGCTGCCACTCATCAGCCTCCAACTAAACAGACAACCAAAGAGAAGGCAGGTGAGCGACCGGTGGAGAAGAGAGAGGCCGAGCAGGCTCAGTCAAAGAGTGAAGCCAAACAATGGAGGACGTCGGAGGTGTTGCGTCAGCCGACGTCTGAGATCCAAGCGGCCGCCGGCAGCCGTGCCAGAGCAGACCCTCGGGGTAGGGGAGACCCTCGGGGCAGGGCAGACCTGGTGGAGGTGCCTCTGTCTGGGCTGGATCCCCCAGAAGGCCACAGCGGGCAGGCCACCGGAGGGGGGGAAAACGGAGGAGACGCTTACGGTGACGATCAGAAGGTCTGCTGTGGATTCTTCTTCAAGGTCAGCTATAGAATTATACATCTGATATTTATTGTTGTTTTAAGTATTTTTTTCCTGTTGGAAGCTGAATTGGTGACAGATTTAGCCTTAAATGTTGGCACAGTATGAATTTGAGCTATTTTCTGTTGCAGTTATTGATAATTTGCCTTTTAATGGAAATATTGAGACCTCCTCCATGGGTTGTTATCTCTGGAAATAGCGATTAAAAGCTAAATTGCTGCTGGTTTTAACTTATTTCCCTCAGAAGTCTGAACCATCTTACCTGACCAGCTGGCATTAATTTTTCTAGCCTTGTTAGCAGCAGAGCAGCTCTTATTTCTGAACTGATCCCAAATAAAAAATTCACAGCAAATATTTTTGACTTGTTATAGCAGCAAAGCTAAATCAATACTATTAATGATAACTCTGTTGATAGTTATTACAATACCATGCATCACTATTATTAGTTGTTGTACCTCACTTTATCTGCGGATCCAAAATGTCCATGCAATAACATCAATTTCATTTGACTCCATATCTCGCCCCCTACTGGTCATTGAGTTGAGCCCCACCCAACGCAGTTAAACTACAATCATAGCTGATTTGTCAAATGTGCTAACTCCTCATTAATAATACAGTATGTATTCAGCCTTATGGCGCTGTAAAAAGAGGAGGCTCATATTGTGTGAGCCTGGCAACAACAAGTACAGTGCAGCTATGAGCTGATCAATACATGAGGGAATCTAGGCCAGAAGTTGAGCCAGAAAACAGACTCATCGGAAACTATCGGAGCTGTAATTACAGAGCCATGTCAGAGCTTTGCTTACTGAAGATAATATTTTAAAAGTTTTCCCATTAAGATAATTTACAATCAATTAAATCTTGACAAATAGAAATAAATAACAATTTCCTGTTGAAACTGTTCAATTAACTATTAAGAGCAGCATCTTCGCACTTAGATTTAGATTCTAATTCAAGAGGAGAGAATGAAAGAAAAGACATGAGCTGCTTTCAAACATGCATGGAACGGATATTCTGATATTATCTGCAGGGGCTGTATGTGAGAACGCAAATGTCAGAGTGAGTCTGAGTCTATCCTGCCAGCCCCCTCAGACATTTTCTGGAGTTCGGAAGTCTGACATCTTCTATATACACATTATTCATTCATGGGTCATCCACCTATCAAACCCTAGGATGATGTGAAAGGGGAGGAGGACATGGCAGCAAAGAAAGCAGCACTGCTGGAGAAGAGGCTGAGGAGGGAGAAGGAGGCTCAGGAGAAGAAGCAGCAGCAGGAGCTGGACCAGGAGCAGGATAAGGAAGCGGCACGGTGCGTCTGTCTTTCCTCCTGTCTCGTGGCATATAGCATCAATACATACATATGCCGTATCAAGTGCTGCTGTAGCTTGTTTGCTTTATTTTTCATTTAAGTTAAAAAGTGTACGATCTATTCTTTGTCTCTTCCTTCAGACTAAGAGCGGAGGAGGAGCAGCAGAAGAAGGATGACGACAAAGCCAGGAGGGACTACATCAAGCTGGAGTATCTGAGGAGGAAGCAGCTCAAACTGATGGACGATATGGACGACGTCATCAAGCCTCGATCAGGGAGTCTCAAGAAGAAGCCACGTCCTAAGTCCATCCACAGGGACGTCATGGAGCCGCCGAACCCCCCCGTGAGAGGTGAGCAACACACAATCCACACGCACAGATGCACACACTGTCACAGCAGCTGATCCGTGCCGTGACCTTCAGGTTATTGTTGTGTTGCAGGGGTGCGACCTCGAGGCTACTCCGTGTCCAGTGTGTCTTTGGCGTCTCTCAACCTGGCTGACAACGGTAGAGACCAGCCGGATAACAAGAAGAACAATAGGTGAGAAGCACTCTGGGCTGAAATATGCATCAAGTCATGAAGTAGACATTTTAAGCTTGGATAACTGCATCAAAACTTGATTGAACTTGATTGAACACTAACCGTCTTCATCAACCTCCTTGGCTGAGGAGAATGAATAAAAAACAGAAGAGAGGAGGGCCGTTGCTTGTTGTTTATTATGAATTGTAAATTATTGAGGAGGCTCAATGATCCTGCTAAGCTAAGGCAAATTTGAAGTTAGTAAGAGTTTGTATTTGCATCTCAAACAACAAGCTCTGTGTCCTACTTGTTGTTCATAATTTCACTTAAATATCAGTTTCACCTTTTCAAATACGGCATTTATACTTGTCAGTTGTTCTGTGCCCCTCCATTTCAACTTATAACTCCCACCTTTTATTTCCTTTATGTTATCCTGATGTTAAACACTTGTTTATGTTACCCTGATGTTTTCTTGTTGAGGCTGTTGTTGTTATTAAGGTTTACACTCTGCGTCTTGATTCTCTTTTATCCCTCTTTCCTTTTCCTTTCCTTCAATTCTGCATGGATTCCCTCAGAGGCAATAAAATAGCTTCTGCACATGTCCCGTTCTTTCTAAGCTCTCCCAAAGAAAGAAAGGGAAGGTTAGTAACGCACTGAGAAGACGTGCTTCTTCCACAGATGAAATGCATTAACTGCTGTGGATGTGGCTCATCGTAGGTTTAGCCTGCATTTCAGCAGACTCTCATAAAAGTAGACGGACGGACAGTAAAATCATTTCTCATATCCCGTCGCTGTAGTTCCTGCGTGGCTGAAGTGTTCCGCCTCAGCTCTTCTCTTCTGCTCTTCATCCTCTTCATCTTTCGCAGCATTGCTCTCAGACTGTTCCTCGCCCTTTTCTCTCTCTGTGCCGGCTGCTCTGCGCTTTGCCACTGTGTTTGCTGTTTCCTCCACTTGTACTCGAGCTCATCTCTCGCTGAAGCTGTGAAGGAGGCGCCGAGGAATTTGCTTTGCTTGGCTGAACATGCCTTTTTTCTGTCCCACACCGCGCTGCAGCTTTGTCAGAGCGTGTATGCAAGCCTGTTGTGCAAGACAACAGGCTGGGTTTGGGGAACTGTGTCACAATGTCTGACCTTGTTTTGCCGCATCTCTCTCTCTCTCTCTTTCTGTGTGTCATATCTGTGTGTCTGTGTCTGCATGTGTGTTTGTGGAAAATGTTGTCGTATGCTCTCATAACCTGTACTTGCTCATGTGTGTCCATCTTTTGTGTGTTTGTCGCTATGTTTGTGTGATTTGTTGTATGTGATCATCACCAGGCCGGACTCTGCAGAAGGTTTTTCTTCTTGTCCTTCGGCCGGTAGTCGCAATGGAGAGAAAGATTGGGAGAATGAATCCACCACCTCCTCCACTCCCTCCAACGCTGAGTACACAGGTATAGGACCTTCCAGTTAACGTCCATTTACATAGTGACTGTGCATTACGTGGCATTTTGTTGTCTCAAAAACTCATGCATGCACTTTCTTACCTTACTTCAGGACCCAAACTCTACAAGGAGCCAAGTGCCAAGTCCAACAAACACATCATCCAGAACGCCCTGGCTCACTGTTGCCTGGCTGGCAAAGTCAACGAGGGGCCGAAAAACAAGATACTTGATGTATGTTTAGTATTTGTGTGTGTGTGTGAGAGAGAGAGTTTGTTCGTTAGGTTTTTCTTCTGCCAAGTAGGTTTTGATTTTCATTAGAATGTGTTGGTTTGTTAGTTAGCTGGATTATGTAAAAAATACTTGACGGATTACCATGAAACTTAATGGATGCAAAACGGGTCAGGCAAGAAACTGTTACATTTTGGTGCAGATCTGGATTTGGGAGCAGATCCTGGATTTTTATTTCACTTTGTTTAACATTGAGTTTTTCTATATTCAAAATATTCATGGATTTAAAAAAAAAAAAAACACGTCAAGGGGACTGCTATTAGTCAGAGTGTGCAGTTTGGTGTAGATCCAAATACAAATCTGCATCTTGTGAATTTAAATGTCCAATTCTAGGAATCTTTTATAATATCCTGCCATTCTTTTTTTGCAGGAAATGGAGAAATCGGAAGCCAATAACTTCCTGGTGTTGTTCCGTGACGCCGGCTGCCAGTTCCGGTCTGTGTACGCCTACTGCCCAGAGACCGCAGAGATCACCCGACTGGCAGGCATCGGGCCCAGGAGCATCACGATCAAGATGATCGAGGGCCTGTACAAGTACAACTCGGACAGGAAGCAGTTCAGCTTGATCCCAGCCAAAACCATGTCTGCCAGTGTGGACGCCATCACCATAGCCAGCCATCTTTGGCACACCAAGAAGCAGAGCACGCCCAAAAAGCTGCACACCAAGTAGCAGCAGATGGTCTAGCAACATTTGGACATGGTCCTCTGAAAAGAACATGGAAGTATTTGTGGACTTTACTGTTTCGTTAAAGGGACACGTGTTATAAATCACAACTGGAACGTCGAGCACAAGTGGGCTTCTCAGACAATGCAGAGCTGACAGTCAGGACTCTGTGTACTTGTGAGCATGTGTATCAATGTTCTTGTGTGCCAAAAAAAAAGACAGGCGGACCATTGCCTTACCTAGTTGAACCACTGAAGCACTGAATGTCACGCCTCCTCAAGAGGTCGTTTGGTTTCTATAAGTTGAACATGTGTGGCCTTATGCTTACTTTGTGTCATTTGGATGCACTGTGTGTGTTGGTGTCTTTTTGTCAGCGCCTGTTGAACAAGTCTGTTGTTGTGTGCAGGAGAGGCTGTTGTGTACACACAGATCTGGGATCAGATTATGACCCCATCTGTGGACATTTAAAGGGCGGCCTGTCGGATCTGTGATCAGGTAGACGCAGCATTTTTATGATGAGAGTTTTGCTGCTATAAAAGCATGTGTTGGGTTTTTTTATACTTGTGACTGAAAAACGTATGAACAGTTCCAATTTGTGTATGTGTGTGTAAAGTGAAGTGCCATGAAGAGCGAGGAAAATACCTCAGTCTGCGTTCGCAATTACTTTCCAAAAGGGTCAAGTGATGAGATTATTGAGCGGAAGCAGAACCACCAGGTAATTCTGCGATAGTCTCTTAATTTATTATCGAAGATATTTAAAAAAAAAAAAAGAAAGGGTGTTTCCGATTTTCCTTAGAGAAACATAAAATACTCTACATATATAAGTTGAATTAGTTTGTATATAATGGCAGTTCCACTCAAAAGTCAGCTTGTAGTAGCTTTTGAGTAGCTTTTTTTATAATTTATACGTGTGTCGGTATGTCGTCGTTTGGGGCCTTTTGTTGTTTACGCAAATGCAAAAACAAGTGCGATCACTCGACGGTATCACTCACGAGACTATCACCAGTATTAGAATAGACGGAAACCCCTCACTGTCCCTTCATGGACGTGTGCAATGACCTAAGAGTAATTCAAATAGCCACCGCTGACCGTGCTGGAGTCACAATTAAGTACTACACACTCAAAATGTCACTTTAATGTGGATATTGTCTTCACCATTAGATCTCCCTTCAGAGTATAGTCCACATTTGTAAATAAATTAATTCACCTATGATAGCACTTCTCTGTCCACCTTCATCAAGTCTGATCAGAGATTAGGACTGTCATGCTTGTTACTCCACTTTTACGTTACTGTTACATCTGTTATCATGTGTTCAGTCTTCAGTGTGTGTGTTAACACTGTACAGATATATTTTGGCATAAAGAAGTATTTTTTGTAACGCCATTTACCTGTTGGAGGTTGTGAACCTATGAAGCAGCAGTGGAAGGACGTGTGTTGAGAGGGTGTGGCTGAGTGAGCGAGGTTTATAAAGTCTTCATGAGGCTTTATCGTGGTGTTGTATGAAATCCAGTGTTATACTGAGAAAATCATTCTATTTCCTTTTCAAACTCGGAATTTATTTTCTCTTTCATTTAACTAAATACGCTCAACTTTTCATGGATTTTTGTTGTTTTTCTATTCCTTTGAGCTTTATTAAAATGTCAGCTATCAGCACTACTCATGGTGTCTCAATTCATGTTCCTGTCTTCACTGATTCAATTGTACTGTACTATGATTCCATTTTTATTACTGCTGATTAATATGACATCACTCTTCTGTTCTTATCTTTTACATACATAACTTTGACATATTATTAAGATGTTGGTGCTTTGAACCTGCTGGAGTCTAGTCAGTTGTGTTTATACAGCCCAATATCACAAATTGGATATAAAAGACTTAACAATCTGTACAGCATACAACATCCTTGATAGTCACTTGATTCACAGCGTTGAACGTTGACAAAATTTAAGGAAAGTGAGGAAGAGGATCCCTTCGAAAATGTCTTTCTCCAGAATGGACAGATGTGCGGCAGATGTCGTGAGCACAGAATAAACAACACAATCAGAATGACCCTAAAATGCAGAATCAGCCTTTGATTACATTGATGGAAATTCATTAAAGCCACTTGCAGTTAATCCAATCTGCAAAATCCAACAACATGCAGTTATTGTTGTTATTGATTAGTTTCTCACTTTTCAGAAATTCTGCAGATTATTACTGCTCATATGATACTTTTATAAATAAGCACATCCTGAATTCTGCCCTTTACAAGCTGCCTCAAATTGCTGTAATGGGACTGATTTTACTGGAAATACTACTCTGAAATCTGTCTAGAATGTATTAAACGTTTTCATATTCTGTATGGTCTTCCGCCCAATGTCAGATTGTCTCCAGTTCGCCCTCAAGCCCCTAAAGGAAAAGCAAAGCAGATAATGGATGGTTGACTGATTGAATTTGACATTTTATACTCTGAGCAGTGATGTGCAGGGCTAAAGAGGGAGCCACACTGCAGACGGGGACAGGGTTAGAGAACAACAGAGGAGCAACACAGGGCGTGTCCCTATAAAGACGTTACACTGCAGGTGCAGAGAGAGAGACAGAGAGAGCTTGCACAAATTTATTCCATCTTTTCAGTCAGATTTGTGTAGTTTAGGCCACATGATGCATACATGAACCATGGACGGCTTATCACACAGGTAAGGAGGTGAAGTTGATGTAATTTAGCCCCCTTTTCATACTGGAGCACATGTTTGTAATTTTTTTTCTGCGTGTGCACGTGTATGTGGTCATTTTGCATCTAGTATTGTGCATTGTGCTCTTTGGGGCCCCTGACCCAGTGCCCAGTTGACCTGTTGTGCAATCAATGTAATAACAACAATAACTAGTTGATGGAAACAATATGTCATTTATTTGATCACTGAATATAAACTACAAGGTTTTGCATGAATTTTCAGAATTATATTAAATTAAATGTGTACCACACTGTGATTATTTTAAGGCGTCAGAAGCCAAGGTTGGAAACTACTGGGTTATTATCTAACAATAAGTTTTTAAAGCATGTTAAATCATCCAGTATCTAAAATCCCAAAATATATAAAAGTAACTTTTAAGTAAGGCTGTCAAATATATGTAGAAAATAAGAAAATACAATGGTTTTCCCTGAAATGTGAATCAAAAAAAGCATAAAATTACACAGACACACACACACAATAATGTGTCCATCTTATTCCTGTGCTTAGTTTCTCATGGGAATGAGTGGGGATTCAATCCCCACTCTTCCCCATCTACATGCCGAAGTGTCCTTGGCAAGATTCTGAACCTCTACATTTGGCAGAACTTCAACCACCTATTAATTGCACAATATCTTAAACTAGGTAAATTTAAGAAAAAAAATTGAAAAAATTAAATTAAATTGAAAAAATAAATTAAATTAAATTATGAATCCTGCGCAGTCCACTTCTGCGCAGGATGTGCGCAGCTTGCTTCTGCGCAGGATGTGCGCAATGGGCTTCTGCGCAGGATGTGCGCAGAAGTTTCTGCACATTTCTGCACAACTTCTGCGCAGTTTTTTTTTTTAAATGTAATTTTATTTAATTTTTTTTTAATATATTTTATTTGAAATGGTTATGTTTTTTGTTTATAAATTTAAATATTATTAGATATTGTGCTATGAATAGGTTGTTGAAGTCCTGCCAACACGACAGCCTGCCAAACTTACCCATGAGTTCGGACCATAGACTGTGGTTCGGACGCAGCTCCTGTGCCTCTCGGCATTTTTCACCCTTGGCAACCGCCTATGTCGCCTGTACCAGGAGCCGGCCCTGTATGTGATGGATGGAGGGAGGCAGTGCTCCTGCAGGCTGCAGACACACAGCAGCAGGGGCTGGGCTGGGCTGGAGGAGGAGGAGGAGGAGGAGCGGGGCTGAGTCAGTGAGACGCGGAGGAGGACGGAGGAGGAGACGGTCGCAGGCAGCAGCAGCAGCACGGAGGGACCCCATCGTGACAGCACGGAAAACCGCCCCGGGACCCCGTCTTCATCCCATGTGTGTGTAGCCCCAGGTGAGCACTGGTCAGGGGACGCTCGGTGGTGGTGTTGTTGTTGAGGGGCGGGCGAGGTGTCAGCCCGCACCCCGCCCGCCCTGCTCGGCTAACTAGCGGATGATGGCTCTCCAGTCCCCGGCCTGGCTAGCTCCCTCCCTCCCGCTCCCTCCCGACTCAAATTAGGCAGCTTGCTCCGGGCTCCGTCGCTAACTAGCCGTGTGTCTGTCTCCTCTGTAATCCGCTCGCGTACCGCAGCAGCTATGTAAAGCTAACAAGTAGCCTAAGCTTCTTACAGTGCTGGACTTGTGGCTCGGTGCCAGTGTGATTAGCTAACCATCCCTCATGCTAGCCGAGCAGCGCTGCGGTGCCCGGGTCGCTCGGCTCCGGGCTCCAGATAAAAACCTCTGTATTGTTGTTGAGCCTCTCCATTCATACACATGCACACTGTCATGGCAGACACACAACCGGACTGGTGTCTCCTCTGCCAACCCGACGCGAGCTGCTGTTTCCTGTTCTACAACCTGTGATGCCTCAGTGTCTATGATCTTTGTTGTTAAAGTTGAATGGGATCAAAGGCTAACACACACACACACTGCCCCAGCTCTTATTGGGATGTGATCGTGTGACCAGCAGGTGAAGCTGGACTCTCTCTCTCTCTCTCTCTCTCCTCCTCAGGCTCAGAACATCTGCCCCACATTACAGATGTGTTGAAGCTGGTGTGGCCTGAGGGGATCGTGCAAAACAACAGGGTGTGTTGGGAGAGAACAGGCTGAACTGCTCACCTGGGTGTATCTGGAACATTGAGAAGCTGAGATTCATCTGAGATTGCATCTGGATTTTCTTTGGATCTGTGGCTTGGGGGGGTAGAGTGTGCCGTACACTAACCCAGAAGGTCTGTGGTTCAGTTCCTCCAGTCTGCACGCCTAAGTGTCCTTGGGCAAGACACTGAGCCCCAAATTGTCCCTGACGGTTGCACAGTCAGAGGCCTTCTTCACTTGCAAAGTTTGCCTACAGGACTCGGCAATATGGCTGAAATGATCACAATATCAACATTATTTTCTGGTATTAAATATATCTCAATCCATCCATCTTCAGCTTGTCCTTTGAGGAGTCCCAGGGAGCTGGAGTCAGTCCCATTGGACATAAGGCAAGATGGTTCACCCTGGAGGGGTTGCCAGTAGAGCACAGGACCAACTTACAGGAACAAACAACATTCACACTCACAGCTAATTTAGAGTTTCCACTTTACATATAAACATCTAAACTTGATTTTGAATTGTATGAGAATCCAACTAATATTCAAACTGTTGTGGCACTGCTATGTGTTATAACTATGACCTCTTCCTATTCAGGTTTATCAAATTAGATAAAAAAGTCAAACATGATATTTTCCCGATATGATTGAGAAGAAAGTCAGTAACAGTGATATCGAATGATTGTTCCTTCACATTGTCCCTTTCCGGACTCATCCAAACTGAATCTGTTCTGATGCCGATTCTGTATTTTTTGTTATTGCTGTTTCTCTGCCGGCAGCCCGTCGTCACCATGACAGCGGAGGAAACCATCAACGTGAAGGAGGTGGAGATCATCAAGGTGATCCTGGACTTTCTCAACGCCAGGAAACTGCACATCAGCATGCTGGCCCTGGAGAAGGAGAGCGGCGTCATCAACGGGCTCTACTCGGACGACATGCTCTTCCTCAGGTAGTCGCGCTCTCCGTGCAGTCTGACCGTGGTCGTGTCAGGTTGCGTTTCCAAATAAAGCTTCGCACTATGGCAGGGGAACAACCGGGCCACAGTTCGAGTCGCAAGTTTAGTGTTTCCGTACTGGAGATAGTGTAACACAGCACCCGTGCATTAGGTGTGAGTGCTGCCTTGAAAGTCAGCCAGCAGTGTGTCAGTCAGTTAAACTCAGAATCGGTATTAAATACAATTTTCTATTTCACCTTCAAGTGTGAAGTGTCTGTTGATGTTAGCGGTGTTCGGATTCTATTTTTCTCTTCCCGATACCCGGACTTTCCGATTCGATTTAAGTGCATTCAAACATAACGGATTTTAAGAGCTGTACGCTACTAACCTTTTGTGAAAGTAATGATTGCTCTCAGATCCATACATAGATTTGCATACTCACTGATGCCTGACGTGACCTTTTCTGCAGGATCAGAGGCATTTTCTAATGCTGGCATCGGTATTATAAAAACACCCATAGTTAAGAGGCTGTTTCATCATGTCCTTGCACACATTTCTTAAAAATATGAGACAGCCATTAGTGAGTCAGATATGTTTCAATGTGTTTCAATCAAAACATGATTTGAATTTTCACATATGAGGACACTGTTCCACTTGAGAGGCGGTGGACTAGTGGCAGAAACTTTGACTATGGGCAGAAAAGGTCTCAGGTTCGTCTCTGGTTGGACTCCACGGAGAAACAACAAAAAGAAGTACCTGGATTGATCTGTCCAAAAATCCAAGAGGATTCTCCCTACCCTGTCTAGTGCCCCTGAGCAAGGCACCTTACTCCCCCAACATCTGCTCCCCGGGCGCCGTACATGGCTGTCCACTGCTCTGTGTGTCCTGCACCAGATGGGTTAAAAGCAGAGGTTAAATTTCCCCTTGCATGAGTGTGCCTGTGCATGTCTGTGAGATAAATAAATGTATCTTAATCTTGTGCATTAAAATATGACTTGTTTTGGTTTCAGGCAACTGGTGCTTGATGGGCAGTGGGATGAGGTCTTGCAGTTCATTCAGCCTTTGGAGTGCATGGACAAGTTTGACAGAAAAAGGTGCGTTCACTGCCTGAATCACTTTCAGTAGGTTGAAATACTTTATTGTGAGATTTAGCAGCTGTTACAGAAACTGTTTGTTGTATATATTTCTAAGGTTTCGCTACATCATCCTGAAGCAGAAGTTTCTGGAGGCTCTGTGTGTGAATAATGCCATGTCAGCAGAGGATGAACCGCAGCATGTAAGTCCAAACACTACACTCTAGTCTCCTCAGTCTTGAATCTACACCCTGTTAAATAGTCTGTTTAACGGCACTGCTGTGTCTTCCCACTGAATGTCAATGGTTGTCATGGCAGTAAACCAGAAGGCTCAGTCTCAAAGAGAACACAAGCAAGCTGCGTTTTTAATTACAGCCGCAAGTTCTCATAACACATTTTACAATCTTTCTGCTAGTAAAGGAAAGAGAGGGCAGGTTGTGGGTCTTTGTTTGGTACTCGACTGTGACCACTGGCTAAATCTGTTAATATACGGCTACAATTACTGTCTGTGTTTCTGAGAATAAGCCGGTTTGCAGAACATCTGTTCTTCCGTGATTCTTCCAGTTATAAACTCCTCATACTGATATTTAGGGACGGCTCTAAAGCTTACCAAATTCTTTGTAAATCTTTATACATAATAATTTGCCTGACACATCAATAAATGTGACAGACACATATACACACAAATGCTGAGACACTGTCTTCTCTTGTCATATTGTGAAATGAGGCCACCCCTGGGCCTGTTGTCACATGGCGCAGCTCTGCTTGCTGCTTGTGTCACTGCCTGAGCTATCGTGTCCTATTAACTGGATTAGATCAGACTTCTCATGGCATCTGTGGACATTGTGTGTCAGTGTGCGTTCTCATTGTGTGACTTCAGGTGTGTATCCTGTGGTGTGATATGTCATTGATTGTGTGTTGGCTGTGAATTTTTCAGGATGGTTGACTAGGGATGGGGGAAAAAATCAGTTCAGTTACAAATCGACGATTTTAAATCGATATGCTGCCTCACAAATATTTTTTTTTTTTTTTTTTTTTTTTAAACATATTTATTGGTTTATACGGGGGGATATATGGAGGGGGGGCAACATCACCCCAGAGCACGTTGACCAGCTCTTGTAATTGCACAAGAATCTAAACATACCCAAGCACTAGCTATGTATCACCTACATGCAAACAACAATAGCCTACTTTCAAAGTTTATATTTAAAGTAAACTTTTATTCATTCTATTTAATTTACCTTTTATTTATTGTTTAAAAGTAGCCTAAGTGGCATACATTTCTTAATCTGTCAGTTTGTGTGCAGTTGACAGGGGCTATACAATAATAGGGCACATTTTTATTTATTTTCTCGATTGGCTGCCCGGCAGTCATTAAGTTAATGTTAATATTTGAAATAAAACTTGTAAAGCTCTAAGTGAATTTGACTGTGTTGTATTTGAAGGTATGATTCAACATTTTTCCATGGTGCAGTATTTAAAAAAAAAAAAAATAACCAAAAGAAATCCCAGGAAATCGTAATATTGAATCGCAATACTTACAGAATCGCAATACCCACAGAATCGCAATACATATCGTATCGCCACCTAAGTATCGTGATAGTATCGTATCGGGAGGTCCCTGCCTATTCCCGTCCCTATGGTTGAGGGTAAAAATGCAAAATAACAGCGAAACCTCCTCCTGTGCTTGTTAGCACTGAAGATGGTTTGGGTTTTTTCAGTCCCTGCTGACGGCTCTTTCTAAATTACCATGTTTTTCTATCTCGGGGGGGAACTTCTAGTCTGAAACGTATTTCATGTTTTTCAGTTGGAGTTCACCATGCAGGAAGCAGTCAAGTGTCTCCATGTCGTGGAGGAGTTCTGTCCGTCTAAAGACGACTACAGCAAACTGTGTCTGCTCCTCACGCTGCCTCGTCTCACCAACCACGCTGAGTTCAAGGCAAGCATTTAAATACATTAGACTTTACTTGAAATAATATAAGGTGTGCTTTGATACTTGAGTTTTTGCACTGTTGTCGTGTGCTGTGACCCATGCAAGTCAAAATAATTTCAATGCCATAACTAACAATCTTTGGTTATAGGGCTGCTTCTGGTATCGTTATTGCCTTTTGTTTTGACACCTGATTTCTCTTCTTGGGTCCCACAGGATTGGAACCCCAGCACGGCCAGGGTGCATTGTTTTGAGGAGGCCTGCACCATGGTGGCAGAGTTCATCCCAGCGGACAGGAAGCTGAGTGAGGCTGGATTCAAAGCCAGCAGGGATCGACTCTTCCAGCTGCTTCTCAAGGGCGTCCTCTACGAGTGCTGTGTGGAGTTCTGCCAGGTTCGAACGAACAAATCTAAACATACTGTGGATAGGATTCATTTTAAAGTGCATCTTAGCCTTAAATCAGTGTGTTATGCCTTTGTGGTTAAGTTGCAGTTATTGTTTGTGTGCAGAGCAAGGCGACGGGTGAAGCGATCACAGAGAGCGAGGTCCTGCTCGGCGTTGACATGCTGTGCGGTAACGGCTGTGACGACCTGGACCTGTCCATGCTCTCCTGGATGCAGAACCTCTCCCACAGCGTCTTCTCCTGCGCCTTCGAACAGAAGCAACTCAACATCCACGTGGACCGCTTGGCCAAGCCTGCAAAGACCGGCTACGCCGACCTCCTCACGCCGCTCATCAGCAAACTGTCTCCATACGCCTCCTCCCCGCTCCGCCGCCCCCAGTCCGCAGACACCTACATGTCACGTTCCCTGAACCCGGCGTTGGACGGCTTGTCCTACGGGCTGTCTGGCCAGGAGAAGAGAGCCAGCGGTGGGGAGGTAGTCCCGGGGAAAGGGGTCTCTCCTATGTCCCACTCGTTTGCCAACTTCCACTATCCTGGAGCAGGAGGGCAGAGCCTCAGCAGGAGTCTCATGATGGAGAGCTCCGACTGTCACAGCATTTTTGAGGAATCCCCTGAAACGTAAGAGCTCAGATTTGGAGTTGAACCTGTTCAAATCTTCGTCCCCAGGCAAGTTCTCAGGAAGCTTAAACACTTTGGTCTGATAGATACCCTGTTGATTTTCTCAGATCGAG
Source organism: Limanda limanda (assembly GCF_963576545.1). Classification (NCBI taxonomy): domain Eukaryota; kingdom Metazoa; phylum Chordata; class Actinopteri; order Pleuronectiformes; family Pleuronectidae; genus Limanda; species Limanda limanda. The sequence continues at coordinate 14,906,029 of NC_083648.1, forward strand.
AACAGACACGCCTGTGGATAAGATGATGAGTTCAGGCGGCGCACAGAACCTGCGTCCTGACTCGGCTCCGGGCGAGGACGCGCCACCTGCCGACTCAGCTGAAAGGAGCGAGGTAAATATTGTCGACCTTTGCTTTTCAACTTGTCACACCTGTTGCATGTCACGCTGTGCTTCCCTTGATGGGTGTTGCCTACAGTGAAAGTCTAAATATAGAGCGTTTCTTATTATTGTTTTGAGTAGGATGCATCTGAGTCATCCGACACATCTGTATCACAGCTCAGTTGCTTTAAAAGCTGACTACACATGTGCTGGCTCGGGGCGTCACAGCCCTATGATGATCCCTGGATGAGAAATTCAAATTTTGTGAGAAGTTGCTCCTGTGTTTACACCAGTTCAACATGTTCCACCACTTCACCAGTAACTAAAACCCTTCCGCATATGATAAATATGGACGTAAAGTACACACATGTGATACGTCTATTTTTAGATTCAGTGTGATTTATACTTTCCAGGGATCGCCCAGTGCGACTCACTGGTATTACTGGACATAAACTAGCCCTGGTGGATTTGATCCCAGGTCAGTAGGTCACTGGGAGCTTAACAACGCAGATGAGTCATAACGTTCCTTGTGTTGCCTGTACATACAGTTTAACACAGTGTGTGTGCGTCTGTCTCCCGCTTTCTATTCTGAGCTCCTTGTGCATCTCACTGTGAAGTTTCAGGGCTTTGATCTGCCCGTTACCACTGAGACACATAAAGAGGCCACAAACTTTTTGGAGGCCTCTGTGATTTCACTGGCACACCCCTACCCTCTGTCTTGTGGTTTTCCTCTGCACTCAATCCCCCTTTTCCCCCAACTCTGGCCCACTGCCACCAGTCTCCCTCCCCCTTCCTAGACATGGATCCGTTCCCATCCGATTGTCAGCACAGGAAGCAGAGGACAGAGAGGGGATGTGGCCCGTCCTCAGCTCTCTCTGTCTCACCCTCCTTCCTCTTTGAGAACCTGAACTGACTGAAACAGGCACAATGCTGATGTTTATAGAGTTAGGAGGAGTTGGCAAAGGACTTAACTATTGGCTGTGTGTGTGTATTTTACTTATTGTATGTGTAATTTGTGTAACCATTCATGAAGTTAAAACTCTGCATGTGTACAAGGTGATTCCCCCCCCCTGAGATTAAATTCATGAATGACCAGTAAGACGGTGCAGGTGCAAAATTAGAAAACAAGGTTGTCCATTTGTTCTATTCATGAGTCATCATTAGGGTTGCAAAATTCCGGGAATATTCAAAGTTGGAAACTTTCCATGGGAATTAACGGGAATATACAGGAATTAACGGGAATAAACTGGAAATGTTGTGGGTAATTTATACTAACTGTATTTACCTTGTCATATACAGACATAAATATAAACATTTTGTGTTGTCATAGGCTGATTTGAGCCCTGAGGAAACTTTGGGCACTTGACTATATGCGTCTGCATCTTTGTCAACATTGGTCTTTGCACAGTATTTGCAAATGTACACAGCCTTTCCTTCTACATTGGATGGGGTGAAATGTCTCCACACATGAGATATTTTACAATTGATGGATAAATCAATGGAAATAGGCTAGATGAACAGATGAACAATCCTCAATAAGCATGCTAATATATTTTCCCCAGTAATATCATCGAAACTTACCTGACTAGTCCTGCACACTACAGTAGGCCTCAATAGCCCTGCTGTAGAGTGAAGGATGCTGGGAATTATCTGTGCATGTGATGGAAGAATGCACAGTGGAGGGTTGAAACTCAACGTGCAGCGTGTGCTGCATTCCATACATCTTTAAAATAGAGTTTTGAATGATGTTTTTATTGCTCAGCGTTTAATTTGCATGTTTTTTTTTTTCAAAATTCCCGAGCTTAACTTTCCGCCCCTTTGCAACCCTAGTCATCATCAAGGGTTTTTGTGTTTATTCCTCAGCTGCGTGAGTCCACAGAGAAGTACGAGGAGTATTATCGCCAGCGTCTTCGAGTGCAGCAGCATCTGGAGCAGAAGCAGCAGCAGAGGCAGCTGTACCAGCAGATGCTGCTGGAGGGCGGCGTCCAGCAGGAGCCGCCGCCCAGCGACATGCAGCACAGCCTCACAGAGAAGTTCCTCAACAGGTACACACCACCATGTTCTGTGAAGGTCCCCAATAGAGCGGAGTGCTAAACAGTGTGCACTCCGCTCCAGTAAATATATCTGTCAAGTCATACAGCAAACTTCCTGTCAGATCAGCTCTGGTGCAGATTGAAATCAACCTGCTACTTGATGTATAGCTTTAATATCATCACACAATAGAGGCACAGCTGCACAACAAGAACAAGTACACATGTTAAGTCTGTGATAATTATGGGTCCCATGTGGTTTTTCCCTTCCTCACACACACACCTTCCCCCCAAAAACCCGCCTACAGTCCACACTTCACCATCTGTGGTGATGAGCTACATTACATCATCTCCTGTGTATTAATACTACACACAGGATTCATCCCAAAACAATGTCTAAACATCTGCCATCACAATTTAGTTTTCTTTCAAACCACAGAATAACAGCACGACTAAAATCATGTGGAGAATTAGCAGCATATATATTTTTTTGCGTCTCTCATCAGGACAAAGGCCTTTTGATTTGTCCCCCGGGAGTAACTCCCAGTCCTCCCTCACCCCTACCTCTCCTCCTCTGTGTACCCTCTGCATTATTCACCAGGGGCTGCTGTGCATAATGACATCATTACTTCTAGTTTTCTTTTGTCCTGTGCTTTATGTAGTTCTAATTAGATTTAATTTGCCTGTTCAAATCGGTCAGTGTAGTAACAGTCTGTACCAAGATGAAAAAATGTGCACATTTCTGCAAAATGTAAAAAAAAAGGTTATTGTTATTTGGATATAAGTCTTATTTTTGTCTAAAAAGAAAAATGATCTTGTCAAGAATGTTTTGCATGAGAAAAGTTTACTAAAGAAAATATTCCAGTTTACATTGAGCATATTTAACCAGTAACAAGATATAACACTGGTTTGCAAATTACACCAGCAGAGGAGCAAGATTTAGTTTCAGAATCACATAATTTCAGAATCTTATAAAATTACACTAATAAAATGACAGTTTGAGTTTTTTCATCTCTTTCTACCTCCACCAAGGAGCTTATGCTTTCACACCTAGCAAAATTATGCAAAAACAACAAAGTTATTAATAGTCAAGAGCTGCATGACTGTCATAACTATTCAATGTATTAATGCAAAACCCCAAACTCAATCCAGTTTTTTCGTCTCATTAAGGATGTTTTTGCTTGATACCGGACAATTTGATTACATTTTAGAATATTTTACTTATTTATAGTTGGGTGTTCTTTGCAGTGTGAAGTAACTCCTGAAGGGAAGCCCTCTGGAAAAAAAAGGAAGAAGGGAAAGAGAGAACATGTTTATAGAGACAGAGATCATGAATGTTCATGTGCATATATTTGTATGAACCTCTCAGGTCCATCCAGAAGTTGGAGGAGCTGAACGTGGGGATGGAGGATTTAGGGGAGGAGGTGAAGACTTTGGCTCAGCAGTGTAACGGCAACGGGAACACGTCAGCTTCTGAGGACAATAACAATCCCCCATCCGTGACCCCGGAACAGAGCCTCATCCAGGGGGGAGGGGTGCAGAGCAGCACCCCACAGCGCCCAGTGGGGGGGCGCCCAGTACCCCCTCCAGACGAGTCCCCTGTCGTTTCTCAGAGGTAAGTGTTCTTTGATTGCTTGCACAGACTTTATGTCAGATCAGGAGCTGTTGAAATAGACTATAACATGTTTTCTGTTTGTCGGCAGTGAGCAGAAACAGGCTGGAGATCAACAAGGAGAGACTCCAGACTCCATGACCCGGAGTAAAGAGGTAAGGATGCAAAGAAAAGCATCTTAACATAACACAAGCATCTTAACATAACAGTTTACATGTTCAACCAATTCTGTACGACCCGCTGAAAATAAGTTATACCATAGCGAGCTGTGCTCTGCGGCATATTGAACCTGAAATGTCCATAAGCTTTATTATTTAGTATTGGTATTCAGTTCAGTCATTCACTGTATTTCACATATATATTTTTAGTTCCTGTATTTGCAAGTTATTAAGCTTCCTCTGAAAATCTCTGATTCCAGTTTAGTAGTTTATTGTAGCTACAGGGCTTGAAGCAGAGCACAGAAAAATCAATGACATTATTCACATACATACATACATACATACATACATACATACATACATACATACATACATACATACATACATACATACATACATACATACATACATACATACATACATACATACATACATACATACATACATACATACATACATACACACACACACACACACACACACACACACACACACACACACACACACACACACACACACACACACACACACACACACACACACACACACACACACACACACAGATACTTTTCAACAAAACCAATCAAACCGAACCAAAGATTTAAATAAATGATTAAAAAAACAAAATAAATCAAATCAATAAATAGTTTTTTTATGTAGGCATTCAAATCTTTGAAGAAGGTTGAATGTGAGACAAAGATGTTAGTTGCTATAGTGTGAAGTGTGTTAACTCTGATGTAAATTAAGTTAACGTATTGCACTAGGTACAAAAGAATAATCGATTGCACTTTGCCCTAGGCCCCCCCCCTGTACCTTTGACCTGAGGGGAGGAGGATGAGTGTGTTATGAGGGGGAGGGTCTTCTCTCTCTAAACTGATCTAATGTCTCTTATGACTTGACAATGAAAGATATCATAAAGATATGAGGCAGGGACAAAGTAAATGTCGATCACTCCTCGATTTGTTCTACATAGCGTGAGTCGATGCAGTGTAATTCTAACTTGACTAATTAGATTATAACGGTTTGATCTGAATGGCGGTAATGTCGTGTCGGCATCAGCAGAGAACAGGACGAGAAGCTCAGAGAAGATTATGCTGCTAATTACATGAAATCTGTGTGTTGATGTGTTTTTCATGTGTGGGTTTTCGTTTGCAGGGTGACAAGTCCAAAAATCTGTTTGTTCCCGTGCACACGTTGGAAGACACTCAGGCTATTCGTGCCGTTGCCTTTCATCCGTCTGGATCACTGTATGCTGCTGGATCCAACTCCAAGACTCTACGTGTGTGTGCTTATCCAGAGACACTGGACCCAAGGTATGGAAACAATCAGCATTCACTCCCAGGTCAAATCATTCTGCTGTAGACAGGTTTTTATCGGCTCTGAACTTCCTCAGATCTTCTTCTTTTTTAGTTTGGCAGTCTAGACGCTGATGCTCATTGAACGTTCAGACGTTAGCGCCTAAATTGCCTTGAATGTTTGTGTACCTATAGTTTTTTACATCTTAGGAACAACAGTGATTTGTTTTTTTAGTTTTTTGGCAACAGTAGCAGGACAGTGGTTCGAACACGTTGGTTACTCGATAGCAAATACATACATATACCTGCTAACAGTGGTCTGACAGAATATGATGATACAGTGTGTCCTGCAGCTGTAGAACCATGACCACATTTGGCAATCGAGTGCTTCCTACTTCTTATGGTGTTATACAATATTTATGTCTTCCCCTACTCTCTTCCTGTCCACAGCAGTTCAAGTCCAATAAAGCAACCAGTCACCCGCTTCAAGAGGAACAAACACCACAAAGGCTCCATCTACTGTGTGGCCTGGAGCCGCTGTGGGCAGCTGCTGGCGACAGGTTCCAACGACAAATATGTCAAAGTTCTACCGTTCAGCGCGGAGACATGCAACGCCACAGGTGAGCGAACCTCACATGAGTACAGCATCACAGTCCATTGCTGCTGTCAGTGTTGTCATTTGTGTTGGTGTCTCTCTCTGTGTCCCAGGCCCGGACCTGGAGTTCAGCATGCACGACGGCACCATCAGAGACCTGGCCTTCATGGAGGGTCCTGAGAGCGGAGGGGCCATCCTGATCAGCGCCGGAGCAGGAGACTGTAACATCTACACGACCGACTGTCAGCGGGGACAGGGACTTCACGCCCTCAGTGGACACACGGGTATGATGTTCATTCCTCCAAGTGTCCTCCTGAACTCGAAACACAAAGAGTCAAAGGCTGCAGCCAGAATAATAAGTTTTAGCTTCAAAACACTGATCTCAAACCAGACAGGAGTTTTTAAGCTGTATTCATCCATACTAATGCACCTGAAAATGAATATCACATTCACCTTCCATTCACGTACTCTGAGCCTGTGGAGACAAGTAAACAGGAATCAGTTTCTACTCTACAATTGGTTGTTTAGTTGATGAAAATGCTACAAACAAGAAACAGTAATGATGAAAAGTAAGAGCAGGGATTTCTATTCTTCAACCTAGCTCCTGAATTTTCAAACGGAAGCCAAAGATTGAGTGTCACGTGTCACTGCTGTGTTGCTGTCCAGGTCACATTCTGTCTCTGTACACGTGGGGGGGCTGGATGATTGCCTCGGGCTCCCAAGACAAGACGGTGCGTTTCTGGGACCTCAGGGTGCCCAGCTGTGTCCGAGTAGTGGGAACTGCTTTCCATGGCTCAGGTATGACTCATGTCCTTCGTGTCAGTACTCTTCACCTCCCATGTATCTCTACCCTAACCCCCCTTTTTTTTCTTCCACACTTCACAGGCAGTCCTGTTGCCTCGGTGGCAGTAGATCCGACAGCCCGTCTCCTAGCAACAGGACAGGAAGACAGCGCCTGCATGCTGTATGACATCAGAGGAGGACGCATCGTGCAGGTGTACCGGCCGCACACCAGTGATGTCCGATCGGTTAGGTTTTCCCCCGGAGCACACTACCTGCTCACTGGTTCCTACGACACAAAAGTTATGGTCAGCAACCTCCAAGGTATGTTTACCATCCCATAGACAACCAGACCTCAGCTGGGAGATGAGTTTAGTGCAGTTCTCTCACAGTTGTGTTTGAAACTCTGGTTACTGTAACTACTAAGGAGGGTTATGGATTTTTGGATCAAGTCCTCTATTATGTTATTTGCTTATTTTATACTGCAAAATCAATAAATACCACAATGTATCAATTTCTGGGAATGTTTTAAGTGTGTTAAGACACACTTAATAGATAAAATAATAAGAAATTAAATTATCGATCCATTATTGTAATATATTTAAATACAGTAGCTGTTTGAATTGAACCAGTAGGACTCCACCCACCTACAATGTCTGAAGAAAAAACTAGGAGGTGGTTTGTCTTGAGCATTTGTGTCATATCTGTTGTGTAATTCTGCAACTGCCTGACTGAGCTGTGTTTCTTGTGTTTCTTGTGTTTCAAGGTGACCTGACCAAACCGCTGCCTCAGACCGTGGTGGGAGAGCACGGTGACAAGGTGATCCAGTGCCGGTGGCACCCAGAAGACCTGTCCTTCCTCTCATCCTCTGCCGACCGCACCGTCACACTCTGGACACACAACCCTTAACACACACAGATACACACATATGAGCAGTTCCTGTAATCTGAAATGCACACATTCCCCCAATACCACACTGCTCCTCCTGCACTATCAACATGGTCCCATCCTTTCAACACTCACTCACAATTAAATCCTGTAAACACTCAGACACGCAAGCAGAAACACACACACACAGTTAAATGAGACTTTCCCTCCTGTCTGTAGAAAACCAAATGGATACAAACCTGATACATCAGAAGCACATGTTGCATGTTCTATTTTGTCTTTACACATCACACGTTTTATTTATCCCAAGGATTGAGGGTTAAAACTGCAGGGTCACTCTTTATTCACCCCTCCCACATCCTTACTCCGTACGCACACCCGTCACTTGCTGCACGTCCTTTTTACTGAGGAGTTGTTGAGGTTCAGGACAGAGTGCTTTGTTCATGATGGTGCCTTCCTTCGGTTCTCAGTATCCATAACAAAAACTGTTTAAAATAACAGTTTGGGTCATTTTTCAAGATCAAATTTTTTGTCATCGAGAGAAATGCTACATTCCTTGTTTTGCAAATCATTTCATGATAGGTGGTGTCATGCTGCTATATTGTCCGGGGAAAAAGAGTTGAATTTATGATGTAAATTTACAGTGCATCAGTCGTGAGCTTTTCTTATAAGGAGGCTGAATGTGTGGACGTCAAACGGTGAATTAGCTTGTGTGTCCCTTTTTCATTTTAAACCTGTGTTTTTGCGCTGAAGGTGTTTGACAGTGTTTCGCTTGCAATGGGAAGATCGCTGTGTCGGCATTAAAAGGGAAATGCAAAGTGTAATTTTTGGTTGAGCTACCTAGCATTCAGTTTAGGATCTATCCATTGTTTTAAAAGCTTTGGTTTGCCTACTGCAGGATGATGTTACAACAGTAGGTGGCAGTGTTTGACCGTACCAAGGATCTAACCATAGGCACAATGTAATCTTAATGGAAGCACGGGTGTTTGGATATTTATTCCGAACCAGTATTTTGGGGAATAGCATTGTATTATTTTCTTGTATTTTACATTCGCACTTTTAACAAGGATTTATTTTATCTACAAAGATTCATATTTAAGTTTTTATGTTAATGTATAGTATACAATATATTGTTTTAACAAATGAAGCTAACGAACATAGATGTATTTATTTCAGTTGTGTTTATGTATGTACAGTTATTAGTATGTTTTGGAAATGCTAGTGGCTCTTGTATTAAGCCTTTCTTATTCTTGTTTTTAAAAGTGACTTAAATTAATTCATGCTAACTCGAGTCTGACTGCTGGTACGTTCAATAAAGTGTCTTTTACACAAGCTGTTGAGTGTGTTGTTGAAAAAAAAAAGAACACTTTGTGAAAGATGTTTACAGGAATGAGGCTTTATTCATCCTCACTCAAAACATTTAGTACAAAAGTTCGGGCTGTACACGGGTTAAATTCATAGCTCGTTCAAATAGTTTTTGTTCTTTTTCTGTCAGACCTCGGTAACTTTAAAACCAAAACCAAGTCCTCACAGACAAAACAAAAAACATGGATAGAGTGCTGTACCTCAGGGTTCACTCTGAGAATAACCACATGACTTTATAGTGGTGGGACGGCAGTTAGCAGAATTATAACGATCAGAAAAAGTACAATAAATACAAACTGAAGTTGTGTATTGAAAAATACACGTGAAGTGAAATATGCAGGGGCACAGAATAAGGAAAAACAAGGAATAAAAAACAAGTGTCCCTGATACTATTGAGTTTGTTGATGTTGCGCAAGTTGTGCAAAACAGGTCCTCATTAGTTTGACTGTATTCTACATATAATGCTGACAGTGCTTTGTTTTGTCCAAAGGGAGAAATACAAAGAGAGACAAGGCTTTCTTCTGAACGACCACCCCACAATATCGTCCGCTGCTACATGAGATTTACAGAAAAAAAGCCTGTCTGTCCCTTTAGTGCTCAGTTGGAGGGGGGCCTGGCCTTAGCGCTGGGCGCAGAGGGCAGGGTGACACGCTGCTCGTCCATCCGTTTGGCCTGGGAGCGCATGATGAGGCTGAAGAAGTCCTCATCTGGTACGGTGGGCCCTCGGACCGGAGGGGGAGGAGGGGCACAGCGCTGGTCATCCAGACGGGACCCCTGGAAAGAGAGCATAAAGGTTTGGATCTGATCTGAGACAGCGCTAATTGCCTTTTTGGGGGGGGTCAAACACTGATTATCTGGTTCCACCCAGTACCTGGCACTTGACAAGCATGTTGAAGAAGTCGTCGTCAGGCTCAGCGTTGTCAGCGTTGGCCATCAAGTGGTTGAGCACGGCCTGGTTGCTGTTCTGATGGAGCCGTAGGCCGGGCAGGCTCCCCCCCGCTGCCGACGGCTCCTCTAACCGCTGGCCTTTTCCGCCTGTGATGTTGGCCGACTCGGACACAGCTGCATAGGGAGAGAGGTTCAAAGAGGAGACAGATGAAGATGATGCGTTTCATTTCAGAGTGAAGAAGTTCCTCTGGACGAATTGGATGACTCACATTTCCTGATGGCTCGTGGAGGCTGCTCCGGGTCGCTGTTTAACGATACCCTGCTGCCCTTATCCTGTATGGAACAGCGCTGGTCATCCATGCGGTTGCTCTGGAAACGGCTGAGCAGGTCAAAGAAGCCCTCGTCTCCGAGCATGTCAGGACTGAGTCGCTAATGAAGAGGAGAAAGAACCAACATGAAACAGAGCAGAACAGGCCTTGTGTGGTGAGAGCTGTCTGAGACTGGATGAGGCGTGTGTGTGGTTATCATCTGTGTTACCTTCTGAGGTCCCTGTGCAGACGTCTGGCTGGTGTCCAGCGTGTTGCTGGTGTCTTGGAGGACCTTACTGGAGCCACTGGCCTTGTACTTCTTCCCGCGGAGACGATTGACAGAGAACAGCTTGGCGGTGCTCTTAGCCAATGAGGGTTTGGGCGGTTTGGTGAGGATGTCGCTGTTCCACTTCTGATTCTTCACAAACACACAAACAGATTATTTACCGCAATGATGAAGGAAACATTAGGAGGAGACAATAAGGAGAAAATCTGGTTTGTGCTGAATAAAGCTGGAGACTTTTTGACTTACATTCATCTTGTCTGGAGTGAGTTTCATCAGCTCCAGGTTCTCCATGCTGCGTCTCCTGCTCATCCTGGGTTTCGCTCCTGAAACACAAGAAAACTCTTTAAAACCTGTTGTACAAACAATGCACATGATGTTATAACATCATCTAGAAAAGATAGGTTTTTGAACAGTTGCTTTTATTTACCATGCTGGTTGTAGTCTATATCCGTATTCTCTGAGAAGGTGGAGTTATTTGTGCTATAGCTCAGACCCAGAACCATCTGGAGGTCGGACACATTCATACGGGCTGTCAGTTCCCCACTCCTGTCTCCAGTCTGGAAACAGAAAAGGTTAGATTTACAACTGTACAATACCTGAACATGATTTGTAAGATTTTAAAACATTTTATGAACCTCTTTGCAGATCTCCAGGTGCTTCTCAGCAAAGTGCATGGCCTGATCATGGTTCCCCAGCGCAGTGTGAGCATTTCCTAAACTCCAGCAAGCACGGCCTTCTCCAATCCTGCAGCAAAACATGTTTAAGTCCATGTGCAGGGGCTTACTGAACACATTCTGACCCCTATAGTGAATGTGTGTGTACCTGTCGTTGAGGTCCTGGGCTATGATAAGGTGTTTGAGGTGGTAGTCTATGGCTCTCTCGTAGTCCTGGAGAAGGGTGTAGGTGTTGCCCAAACTGTAGCAGGCCTGGGCCTCCACAGCTCGATCCTTCAGCTGCCTGGCCAGCTGCAGTGTCCTCCTGACAAACACACACACACATAAGCTGGGTCAACACACTGCAGAGAGGCCTCAGTCATCACCTGCATCGGAGGCCCACTGGTGTGGGGACAACATACAATGTCATAAACAGGAAAATGACCCTGTTTTACTTTAGAGATTATTCTTTTTTTAACAGTTATAAAAGTTGGCAGGTTTCAAGATATTTCTGTTAGGAAAAAAAGAAAGTAAAGCTTAATTTATGCTTAGTGGTTTAACACACCAAACCCAATATTTGTATCTTGGTGACAGTTATGTACAAAGAGAGAACACTTATGAGGTAGAGTGTTTGCTCAGTGAACCGCCATCTACACTGCTGAATTGGATACGACAGATCAAATATGAGCACAGAAATCAAATTAAAACTATTAACAGTGCACAACTTTAGTCAGTCAATCAGTCTAATCTAAACTATCCGTTTAGATACTTGTTTATTAATTTATCCTGCCACCCTATGGGAAAAATGTACTTTACCACGGCCAAGCCTGTCCAGTACACTTTGTGGTGTCTATGTCCTGTTGTACTTTTCAAACACAGAAAAGTTTTTTTGAAAGATCCATGTGAGACTTACTTGTAATGCTCGGCTGCCACTTCAAATTCTCCCAAAAAGATGTATGCGTTCCCCAGGTTACAGTAGGCACGTCTCTCTGCTGATCGGTCACCAAACTCCTTCGCTATGAGCAAGCGCTGAAATAGAATCATAATTTATTGTTTCTCTTAATTAAGTAACTGCAAATAGAAACATAGCTTCTACTTGAAACATGCACATTTGTTTGGATTGAAAAAAAAGATGTTCAGGGTTCCCTGCACCTGTTCATGAGAAGCCACAGCTTTGCGAAAGTTTCCCAACAAATAGTGTGTGTTGCCGAGGTTCCCGTAAGTTCGACCCTGGGCGGCCCGGTCTCCAAGCTCCTTCACTATCGCCAAGTTGCCCCTGAAAATGTATATAATAAGTATGATAGCAGGCATTGTATCATTAATATGTACTGGGTAAAAAAAAATTACATATTAAAAACTTTCACACACACACTACTCTTGACTTACTCGTAGAACTCAGCTGCCTGCTTCAGTGCCGTCATCACCTCCTCTGGGAATTCGCCAGGTTCAGCTCCGCTCCAGCAGATTGTTTTGCCTTTGGCGTGGTAAACGTTCCCAAAGTTATACAGAGCTCGCGCCTGACCCACCTGACAAGCCCCCAGGAAAAAACAGTTGGCGTTACAAGGTCAATATTTGCCAAACCTTCTCATACACTACTGAATATTTCACTCTTTAGAATATGACTTGTGTTCCTGAACACTCTACTGCCTCACCTTGTCGCTCATGTCCCTGGCTATGTCCAGGTGCCTCTGACAGCAAACTACAGCCTCATCAAACCGCCCCAGCACCTTTAATGTGTTGCCAAGGTTACCACTGGCTTTGGCTTCTCCGAGCAGGTCCCCGATGGTTCTATACAACGACATATCGTGTTAGTGATAATAGAATAATGATCCGTTCGCAGAGATAGGAGCGCTGCTGTATGTCTAACCTGGTCAAGGTGAGGTCATGCCGGTGGAACTCCAGAGCTTTGGCGTAGTCGTGCAGGTGGAAGTACGCATTGCCCAGCTGGCTGTAGATGGCGCTGAGCACCTGCAGGTCCTCTGTGCCCACCTGGATGGCAGCCTCGAAGAAGGAGACCCCCGCTCTGTAGTCGCCCACCTTACAGAGCCGCTCACCCTCCAACGCCAGCTCCAGGCAGGAGACCTCCATTCTACAGACAACAAAAGCAGAGTCTTGTTTGAACCGGTGGAGAAAAATAGGAAATGAGGGGCTCAAATGTGCCAAGAGTCTAAATACAGTAATGAAGCCAAAGTTGAAGAAGCTGTGGAGAAACAGATCCTCTGTGGCTGTGACGAGCGGCCAACTGACCGGACCTCTTTCTAAGCAAAGGCTTTCAACCGGGGAATATGTCTAGCTACTTCCTTCCACATACAGAGAACAATGGCTCCAGCTAGAGTTTCTTTGTTATGGTAGATCTCACATCCTTTGGAATGCCTCAAAATAAAGCGGGTTCCTTTTACAGTCATATGAGGCAAAGAACAGAAAGACACATTTGATCATAACTCTGTTTATTAGCCTTGAATTAGTGCTACAAATAGTTTAAATGTTTTGTGGTGCTTAGGAGTTGTGTATGTTTTAGCCCATTGACGACCAGCTGCATTTGGGACAGAATATTTCTTTAGTCTTCATAACACAGATGAATATATACAGATGGTCTGGTAGTTCAGATATGTGAGGTGAGGTGGTTCTCAAAAGTCAGTCTTTTTAATATGAGAAACTAGAACTTAATAGAGCGCATTCCTGGATGGCGATACAAATGTAATGGGTTCTTCCCTGACCAATATCACATCCTTCCGCCAAATTTCATGGAAACCTCTTCAGCAAACAAACCAACCCATGAACAAACTGGTGAAAACATAGCCTCCGTTGTGGAGGTGACAATCCGATTATCCTCAATGCTCTCTACTCCTAACAATGAGATTACTAAAAAAGCCGGGTGTGTTTTTACTCTTAAAAACAAATCTGGATTAAAAAAGATGCAGCAAATGGCCTCATAAAGTAAAACAATGTGAAAGCAAAGGACATGACTTATAACACAATTAGTAGTGCTTCCTCCAAGTCGGCTGAACGACCATGATTTTTCAGTCTCAGGCGTCTCTAGCTCAAATGACAGGGATGGTCAGACGATTGCTGGTGGTTTAGCTGCAAAATGCTGCTTATCTGTAGCTTTAGCAGCATATCTGTGCAGAGCAAAAACCGAAGCTTGTTTTTCAGGAAGCTGTATTGTTGGAGGGAGATCAGCTTCACACAAAGTCCTTTCAGTTTGTTTATCTCCAGATTTCCTACAGTACCCAACCCAAGGCTTTGTCTTAAACTTATCAAAAAAGTGACCCAGAAACACCATTAAAATGACACGAAAATACCAAGGAAAGTAGCTTGTTTCATCATCCAGCTCAGTTATAATTATAAACAAAGGCAAACATGGTCTCCTGAATAGTTGATTAAATAAAAAAAATCCTTTGTTTACTATAACGTTAGCAACATATAATTTAAGACTACACCCGTGGCAAACACCAGCCTATCTGCTTCGTGTCTTACAACAACAAGAGCACATGCTACAGCTGAGGGGAGTCTACAGACTGCTGCTCCTTTTCTTTCTCTGGCGCATGCAGAGATTAGCTCAACAAAACATCGTAGCCTATGTGAAAAGAAGATCTTGTTTGTGGTTCATTAGGTCTAAAAAAATTACCTTCTTTTCTTGTGACAGCAAATCCATCTAACGTCACAGAGATATTTTCGCATTACTGGTCGGAAAGCCCTCAATGAGACGTGTGATGTTGTCATAGTATTAACTTCCTGTGCGTGGCAGCTGGGAAACTGTTCGATCAGCAGTTTCTCAGTTAATCTGCTTAACTTTCTATCAGGTTCTTTTCTGACCTGGTCACCTGAGCCTATGGCTGTGGAGTGTGCACCCGACAGATTAAAACGCTGCTAAGGAGATTTATTCGAGGTTTCAGACGCAGGCAGACTCTGTAGTAATGTGTATAATGGAATCAATAAAATGAGGGCGATGATCCAGCATCTATTCGAACAAAAGAGAAAACAAACATCCTCCCAGCTTGCAGACACCTGCTCCATTCAAATGAAGTGGACACACATGTGGCGAAAAACAAAGCTGTCCGTGATGAATTTTTCAGAGCTCATTAAATATTGAAGCGAGACTCTTTTTGTGTTTAGCAGGTCACACCTGCTGCTGGAGCTCTGGATATATGAGGACAGCTGGTTGATGCCTTTTAAATTAAAAAAAAACTTACCGGCCTTTAGTCAACAAACTCACAGAGGGCACTATGACAAGAAACTCCCACTACACAATTTGTATATCCACACAATACCATCAACAAGGCAACATCCTCAGTTACTTGACACTGATGCATCTTATGTACGTACAAGCATTAATATAGTCACAATTACAAAGAGCTTTTCTTCTCTTTGCAATCAACTAATACATCCCATCTGAAAGAAATGAGGAGGCAAACATAAAAGGCTGTATCAAGTCACAGTTTCTACTCTACAACTACAGCTGAGTTGAGAGAGGGGGTTCCTACCTGTAGCGGACATGAAGGGACTGCTCCTCAGCTTGCGTGCTAACCACTGAGCAATTGGTATCCATTGAAGTGCATAATATGAGGAAAAAACCCAGTTTTGTTCCTGAAAAAATGGTGGCGCTTAAAACAAGAGCCGACGGGAAAGAAAAAGAATTTTTGGTTGAAGGGGAGTTAAGAGGAGGCGATCCAAAGAAAAAGTCACCCAACGGGATGAAGTACGCTAAAGTCCGTCTGCCGCTGAACGCTGAGAGGGAACAGTAACCCCATGAGTGTCAGACCGAGCTGCAGAGTCCGGAGTGTCAGTCCAGCCCGGCTGCTTTCGCACACTGAGTGTTTTGCGTCACTGCACCTCAATCTCTCGTCAGCGGCCCTCTGCAAAGAGAACACAAGATGCTGTGTGTGAAGCCTCATTCTGGCCACACAGTGCCATGGCAACCCCAACCAAACAGTAGCGTGCACAGCGTGGAGGAGGTGCACAGGCAGGGAGCGAAAGAGCAGGAGCGAGAATGCATGGGGAGGGGGGGGTCATCACAAGCAAGCTCTCAATCTAAGACGGGGATTCAATTCATCCAGGCTTGGAGACGTGCGTATGTGCTCCAAAGTTGCAGCAAGGTGAGAGAGCTAGGTTCGCTTCAGCAAGCAGAGAGTCCAAATGATTAATCTAGAAAGATTTCCCTAAATCAAAAGAGAAGCACGGAAACAGACCACACACGTTTTGCAAAAGGAAGAGGACAAACTTATATATTACTGCGATTGTGACTTCCACCAAAGGAAAGGACAGTGATAAGCAGGCTACATGGATTCAGATAGACTGCACCAAGTAAAGACCAGAGCCAACCATGACCTCATTTATCCATGAGGTCATACAAGCAGCACCCATTTGTCCCCCAACTTTAACTCATCACACCCTCCCACACACACGCAGGCACACACAAAGGAAAAAGACCAAGCATTAATTATATTCCTCTGCTAAATAGCAACTAAAAGACAACACAGACATAAAACAAGCAGTGTGCATATTTAAAAACCTCATTTCTCTGGTAATTCCAGTTTACTATGTCTTGAGAGTTGAAACACATAAAACTGTCAAATAAACTGTTTGCGATTGAGCATTTTAAATGAGATCATCGTGTTCTTTTTTCAATAAATGTACAGACCTACACTAGAGTCACTCATTGGTGACCTCTTCCTACTGCCTAACCTTATTTTCTTAACAAATAACTATGATTAACAAAAAAACAATGTGAACATATGATGTTCATGAAAAGTTATTTGGATTTAACTCTTGTGAATTTGACACTGATGACAAGCAACCCAGGTTTTAGAGTCCAAGGGTATAAAGTTTGTTAAACTATAAAAAAAAAACACCCCAATGATTAACTCAGGATTATCAGGAGCTATGTCAGTATATTATCAGATAGTTAAATGAATGAATCTAGTTCTGCCCAGAAAGTTTAAGTGGTACTTTTTACCTGGTATTATTAGCTCAGCACTGAGCTCATTCTGCAAGAGGAGCGCAAATCTTAAAAACAAACGACGACTAAAAATAGCAACAGAAAACTGTTGGGAGAACAGACGACACCTCCGCCGGGCCTCATTAACGTCAGTTTTCCTTTTTAACTGAGGTTAAAGCAGATACTACTGTTTCTCTCACAGTGAGTGGATATCTGTGCTTGAGAATTAAAGGGGAACGTTGCTGTTGATTCACCACATTTCTACCATAATCTACCATAATCCACAATAAAACTAAACAGGCTCTACCAGGTTAGGCCTCCTAAATTAAGTAGTTGTGATTAAACAACTAATCTCAAAAGAAAAGAAGTAGCCTTGCATGAACATGAACAGTTAAGTGCATGTTGCAGCAATTTCCACCATTGTATGCCAATTGGGTGTGTTTCCAAGAGACCTGCCCTGCTCACAGAGTTTGTAAAATGGAGAAATTATGTGTGCTTACGTGCACATAAGAAAATAGTTCTTTGACACGACAGCACCAAGGGAGGTAATCACTCCACTGAGTCACATGCAGGACATGATTTCACACTGGACACACAGCAGATGTGATCTATTTTGCTGTGCTTACAGCCCACTGATGCACTGAACTGCCTCTGACTTCAAGATCTAAAAATGGAAATGCCACTATACTGCAACACCATGAGCCAGCAAAACCTGGGACCAAAACAAAATAAAGAAACAACTGAAATGAGTAATGGAATACTGACCGGTAATCCTCCCTCACAGGAACAGGAACTCTGAGAAGCCTGGGAGGAGAAGTGTGGTGACAAATGAATAACATCACACAGAAAATAATCAGGTGTTGCAGTTGTAGTAAAGACAGATGTACAGCTGCCAGTTTATTATTAGGTACACCAACCTAAAACCCAGTATAGATAATAAAATAAGTGTGCCTATTAAAGAGGGCTGGGCAATAAAACAACATCAATAATTATCCGAATATAATTTTCATCAATAGTAATATAAAAAATAGTTCTACATATACCAGTTTAATGCGTATGCATAATGTGCAAGCACAATGAATGAATCTGCCTCAGGTTTATGAAAAGTTTTGTTGCCTATCAAGTGTTTGTCATTTTATGTTCATAGAAGTTTAAAACCACAACCTTTCACTAAGAAGGAATCAGTCTTTAAAATGAAAAGAAATAATAATGTAACATTTATCAACTAAAAAACAGGGTCATGTCTTGATATAATCTTTAGGCACATAGTCCAGCCCTTGCTATTAAAACACAGAGGTATAAGAAACTTCTCTCAGTCGGTGTGATCTTTACTTTGAATCAGCAGCTTTCTAGAGGTTTAAACACTGAAGCACTTATTGAAATACTTTTGTATTGGACTGCACTAGTTCTACTACACATTAACTGTACATGTCACATACTAAAGGTTCACGTGTGAGTGTGATGTCTGATGTGTAAACTACATAACATGGCGCATTCATGATGTGGTTTTAAATTCCTTAATATTAAATTTGTCCTACAAATACTCTGTTTTCCTATATGAAGTACAGACAAACTACTAATATGTGTTTGTTACACATGTCTTGTGGGCATACAGACAGTAGCTCCATTGACTTCTCTGTCCCCATCAGCTCCATTCATACACATACACTACTACACTGTTGTGAGAGGACGCAGGACTCCGTGCAGGAATGTAAACACCAGACTTTTAAAATGAACTGTCACAGGTTCCGGGAGTGAAGTAAATATGAGAGGAGCCATTTCTCTAGCTACAGTATCAGCACCAGCTACAGGTTAGCTAGTTAGCATGCTAGCCGCTGGACTTACGTTAGTCGATCCAGTTCGAACAATGGGGGACTTCTCCTCTGTGTTTTGTCTTCACTGTTTCAAAAGAATAAAACACATGGGTCCGTTTAAAAAGTAAAAAACGCCCGTTATTCATAGACGATGACATTAACATCCACCTCCGGCTACATTCTCTTTTTCACTTGTGCCAAAGTTACTTCACACTTCTCTGGGAAAGAAGTTAAACCTTACTGCTGCACAAGCGTATGTGTTTTTCGAGAAGAGGCCAATCAGAGGGGGGACATTCAAAGATAGCCACGCCCCGAGGCACAGCGATTGGACCGATAGATTTGAATAGAAAAGAGATGACGTAGGGTAAAATTGTATCTGACAGAGTGGAGAAGTAAAGCTCTCTCTCTCTCTCTCTCTCTCTCTCTCTCTCTCTCTCTCTCTCTCTCTCTCGCTCTCTAAAAACACAAAGTTTACCATTCTCTGTCACCACCAGATCTGTTTATTTATGGGCTCTAATACACAGATTCTAAGACATTTGACAACAGACAGTTCAGACGTTGACCAGCCAACTGTATCCAGAGCAATTCAAGTGAGCACTTGACTTAAGATAAGATTTTCCTTTATCAGTCTCAATACCGGGAAATGTGCCTTGTCACATCAGCGAAGTGAAAGGTGACGATAGAAACATCTGTTAAAATAAAGTAAGTAAACACAACAGTCTAACAATGGGGATATTTAAAAAAAAATATATAGTTAAAATATAGAAATAATATATACAATATAAACAGAATACATAGTGTAAACTGAATATAAGCATGTAAACTGAATAAACACAATGTAAATAGAGTGTAAACAGCTATATGTGGTGTAAACTAAATATATAGGCTTACAATGTTAACAAAATAGATAGAGTGTACACAAAAAATATAGCAATACAAAAATAAATGGAATATATACTGTTCAACAGAATACATACAATGTTATGTATGTGCACGTTGAGGCAAGGAATAAACTAAATTGTCCAAGAACTGCTGATAAACTGCAGGTTTGAATGTAAAATATGGACGCTATTAATTGTTAGCGTACTCAGGTGCCTAACTGTCATCTGTTGGGAGTTCCTCATCCGTTGCCTAGCAACCCGTCTCCGCCTGTATGGCTGCCGGAGCGGCTGCAGAAGCGCAGCGCTGCCGCCAGGATTCATTATTAATGATGCCACAGAAACTAAACCTGTCCGAGGAACAGACCATATGTCGAGAGAGACACGGAACCGTCGAGTCAACATGACGTGTGACAGGAGCGCGACTGTGGAGCCGATCACCTGGAAACTGTGAAAGCTGAAGGAGTCACAACCCGAGTAAGTCACCATCACTACAACCAGCACAAAATATCACAGCTTCATCGTGGCTGGAAATGAAATACAGACCTGACGTGTCGAAAGGTATTGGGGATTGCACGTGTTAGGTTGTCAGTGCAGTAGCTTGGAGCCTGGAGCAGTTTAGTACAATTTTGAGGTACTTACTTGAACTTGTATTTTACTTAACTGCAATTGTAACTCTAAATTTGTTTGACAGATATAGTTAATATATATCTTTTTATATATAAGATGCTTAAACAACCCAATAGCATTGAAATACTGCAGGTTAGTTGTAATTCTCCAACACTAATATAACACAGATCAGGGCTAATAAGCAGTTATTATCAGTTATTTTTCACATGCTATCCATGCTAACTTTTCTAAATTAAACAAGAAAATGTTGGACGCAATTTTGTGTCGTTGCCTCTACACACACACACACACACACACACACACACTTATGCATGTCACACAACTTCTGTCCACACAATGTATTGATTGTTGAATAACCCAAGTAAAGGATGAGCAGGTGCTCCATTCATTTTTTTTCCTTACCTCCTCTGTCTGAAACACAGGTGAAGAGAGGGTGAGCCGAGCGTCCACTTATATTTATCTTTTGTAGAGACGGAGAGTCCATGGAGTCGGACAGGGATGTGCAGGGATCCACCGTGCTGTGGGAGAGATGCATCCAGCAGAGCATCTTCGTGGACCTGAGCGAGGATGAAAGTCTGCATTTCAGTGATTTAGAGGCGTCTATGGATTTGCATCTCTCCCCGGCAGAGTCTCCCGTCTCGGGGGCCAGCATCCATCTCAGCGGTAAGTCCTGGGGTCACTAGCAAAAATGCCTTTATATTTGATCTTTTAAACATTTGCTTGCTTTTCATGCAGCGTTTGTTGTTTTAGATACCATTACAAATGTTCACTGTGTAAACCTTTGTGATGTATTAAACTCCGCTAGAACAATCAAGTCTAGTGTGTCATCCTGTCTTTCTAACTGAGAGAAGGGATATCAAGCTGCAGCATTTCAACCACAAACGGTGTCTGTACAACTACAGTGTCTGCTGAGTGACTATACTTATTCATTCATAACAACATCTGTGTTACAATACATGAGCAAAAGTGGGTGCTTAATAGTGGATAGATGATGGAAAAGATGAGTCTCCTTATTGGTCATTTTTCGTTGTTGGCATCCTTTATTTGGCAGGTAGCGCGTTGTCAGCGTTGGACGGCACCTCCTCAGAGTCCAGTGTTGAGAGCAGTCCAAGTGAGAGGGTGGTAGAGTTCAAGACCAAGAGCAGTATCTTACATGAGTCTGTCCAAAGACCAAACACTGTGCAAGATGAGCTACCGTTAAAGCAGGGTAATGAGGACCCAGGGCTAGATACCAGTGACGAGGATCAGGAGGACCTGCCTTATGATGGTGACCTTGCCAGCCCCTACTTCAACAAGAAAGCAAGCACTGAGGGCGACACCAGCTCTGATGGAAGTGAGACTATTGGTGGAAGTCCTGAGGGTCCTGGTCTGCTTGAGTTCTCAACAGCAGACGGAGACGAAACCTCTGAACGTTTGGTTTCTGGTTCTGAGGAACCAGGAACTTTGTCACAAGAGGATGAAGGCGCCAAACAGGAAAGCTGTGTTAATGCGTGCCAGCCAAGCGATGTTGCGCCACCATGCCCGAGTCCTGCAGATATCAACCAGTTGTTGCTGCGACACTTCACCCAGGAAGAGCTGCTGCAGCCAGGCAGGCTGATCGATGCAGAGACCCTGCCTGAGGTGTCCCTATTGGAGAGCACGAGCTGGGCCCCAACATGCAACAGCACTGCAACTAATAAAAACCACACAGAGATCCCTGCATGTGATTCTGAGATCTTCTCTGACAGGACTGATGAAAAGAGTCATACTGCATCACAAAGCTCAAGTTCAGAGAAAGAGGCTGAGAGGAGCAATGATAAATCCGGCAGAGACTCAAACCAGAGCAGTGGAGACAACACTGCCACAGAGGCAGAGGTGCAGGAAAAGTCTGAGGAGGAGGATCAGTTTCAGAGAGCCCCTCTTGTGCGCACCAGGTCCTTCTGTGAGATGAAGTATGGCCAAGGCCAAGTCCACTACCCCCTCCCTGATTTCTCCAAGGTTGCTCCCAAGGTTAAGATCCCCAAAGCTCCGAGTGGCCCTTCCAGGCCTGCTCCTTCAACCCCCAGCCCCATGCACAGAGCTCAGTCCTCTCCAGGGATGTTAGACTTGATCAGCAGAGTCCTGGAGGATTCCGTCCCGCAGCCAGAGAAGGCTTATGTCTTCAAGGATGAGGCGAAACAGTATCAGTCAGGGCTGGTGAGAACCCCACATTTTGGGGGTCAATTTTGCTTTTATTTCCTCCCATGACAAATTAATAATACCATTTATGTGAATGCTGTGCTCCCAGTCATAGAACAACATTTAACTGGGGTCTCATTTCTTTAGGCTGAGTATGATGCATTACTCAACAGATTTGCTGAGGAGGAGAACCTCATTGATCAAATGAGATTAGGAACAAATGTAAGTAAAACCTAAAATATCCCAAATAACTTAGAAGTCAAGTTTTGATGCAAGTTACCTATTTAATAAACTTTTTCTGTACGGACTCAGCCCTCCACAGATCTAATGCTTTATTCTGAGTGTGATGATGATCATCAGAGAAACTTAGCCGAGGGAAGCCATCTTGGATCCTTGGCTCCTCATCTTCACCTGTCAGGTACGATGTCTTTGTGTCATCTGATATTATGAAGGATCATCGCTTTGCATTGCAACTGGCGAATTATGCAGTGAAGTGCAACTGGTTTCCATAGTGACAAGTGGGGTCAGGTGACACTATTCTGGTTACACAAACTCCTTTACTTTACTATCGAGCAGTCGAATCAAGGAGTGTAAACTGGACAAACTAATCACACAAATATTTGACTTTTAACATGAAAAATGATATGTTAAATGCAATTTGAAATTATTTTAACATTTTAAAATCCTATTTTAACGTTTTAAAATAATCTACAATATATTAGACATGCTTTACTGTCTTTTTGTTTTTTTATTTTGAAGAACACTTTGGTCAGAGGCGAGGAACGGTGCCGCAGAGCAACACTACAGAGGTGAACCCAGCTTCCCTCAGTCAGCCTGAGGAGGATCTCAGTGATGGGGAAAGAATGACTGCTGAGCTGAGAGAAGTCATCAGCCCGTTCATGCAGAAAGTAAGTTTGAACGTAGTGACAATCTGCCAACAGAAACAAAACATCTAAAACGATTATCGAACCTTCTTCTACACAGGTGGAAGAGTTAAAAACAATTGTCAGCAACATGACGATGAGCATCACGAAACAGCAAATGGTAAGAACTGTGGGCTTAGAATAGAACGCTTTAGAATAAAATACAACAGAAAAGAATACAATATAAATACTTAATTTCCGTTGTATTATTTTACATCGAAAATTATTGTGCTGCTCCATTTGGTGCATATAAAGATATAACACATTTGGATCATATTAGATATCAAACACGCACACATAAAAAGAACAAGAACCTGTAATATAAAGTGCCAATGATCCTCACATCATAAAGTGCGTAGATCGCACAATCATTGTACAACCACATTATTGCACAATCCACAGAAGTTATTGCACAGTTCGCCACAGTTGATAAGAACAGGCTTATTAGAGGCAGTTTTCATCTTGTGTGTTGATTAAGAGATTGAATGAAAAGGAATGAAACTGTTCATGAGTCTGGAGGTTTGAGTTTTTAGTGACCTGCAGCGCCTTCCTGAGGGCAGCAGTTCAAACAAATAGTGGCCAGGGTCAGGTGTTTTGGGCTCTAGACAGGTATAGAGGGCATTTGTGATGACTTGGAGTGAAGGAAGGGCGCAGCCAGCGAAGAAGCTTCTGTACAAAATATAAGAAATCTGAATTGTCATGTTTCTGTGGACTTCCTTTTTGCTTTTACCTAAATGTTAAATGTGTCCTCTGTCAGATGTTCAGAAGCATGATGGAGGCTCAGGACCAGCTGGAGAGGAAATACATGAGTACGAGGGACGAGCACAGAGCTCTGGAGATGCAGAACTACATGGGTCTGTCCAGGAACACCGGCACCTTTGACCCAGACAGGTTCAAGAGACGTTACGATCGCCAGCATGTAAATGTGTCAGTATCATGCTCGTGCAGCCATTCATGTGTGCACGTGTGTGTGTGTTCAGGCTGGTGGAGGGGGACATATTCAGGATAGGGATGCACCTCGACGACATAAAGGAGATGATAGACAAAAACCTGTGTGAGCAAATTTCCCCACCCCACTCATCCTCCACTCCCATGCCCATGAAAGACAAGCTGCATGTGAGGCCCGGTTCTGTCTGCATGCTCACCCCCTCATCTCCGCCATCCCTGCACGAGGTAACCAACTCACAGACACACCCATGAAGGCACCAGTACAGTTTCTGCCAGTCTAGGAGCTGAGCTGTTTGAAAAGCATGTCAGCTCCTCACTTGGTCCACAGTCAAAGATCTCAATGAATTTTGGACTGATTGCGATGAAATCTGGTGCCGACCTCTTTCCTTGGCGTTTGTGCATGTGTGTGTAATTACACCAACCACAAATGGTCTGTGTTGCAGGGTCCATGTGCAGGATTTTCTACTTTGACTTTTGAGATGGAGCAACGGACAGAGGAAGAAGAAGCGGAGGAGGTGGAGGAGAGGAGCAGTGAGGAAAGTTATGGACTGGAGCTAAGCAGCGAGCTCATAACCGCTGACTCTGCACTGAAACATACAGGATACAACTGTCAATCACGGTAAAAAAAAACATTTATGCATTATTTTGTCGTTTATGCCCTATTCATTTCTTCATAATATTCTATTTTTCCTCATAGTTGTAATTAATGAATATCTTTAGTTTTAAAATTTTAAGAACACTGAACTATCTGTGAATATTGTAACATTGTGTATCCCATACAAACAAATGAGAGTGGATATCCTGGTTAGGATGCAAATATAGTACACCACTATTGTGCATGTTCCATTGTCATTATTGTCTCCTGCTATAAACGATGTGAGTGGCGCTTGTTTGTGCGTTTGTGCTCAGATAATAGACACGTTCTCGGCCTCACCTTGGGCAGATCGTGTTTCGGGTACAGGTACAGTGCTGGTGTTAGGTTTCCACCGTGCAGAGGGACCAGTGTGTTTGGAATCGGTGTGAGCAGGTTTTCCTCTCCATCTTGTTTAAGCAGCTCACTGGAGAGACTGGACATCCAGAGAGATGACGAGGAGGAGGGCGACGAAGAGGAGAGGAGCTCCGTGTTGTCAGAGGGGATAGTTCATGGTAACGCCTCAGCACACCCGAGCAGAGACAGCTCAACCTCCAGAAAGACCGAGTGGACACCTGAAAGGTCAGTGTTGTCTTGCTAAAGTCTAACGCGTCAAAGAGCTTAGTGTGACTTCAAACATTTTAATACTGCTCTCCTCATACAACTAATCTGTCCTGTAATCTGTCACAGAGTTAGTGAGCTACTTTTGGATATGTTTAAGTCTGTGTTTATTTATTTAAAAGGGACAATGCACATTAAACAACATTTGCATTCAGACCAAAATTTACATTTTCCAGATTTAGTCATGCAGATTAGTTTTCTACTGAAGTCAGTAGAATTAGGAAGCATCCACTGCACAAAGAAAAGCCTTCATATAATTTAGGAAAACTCCACAGATTGAAAGATGCCTCCACGTTTAAATTTTTTAATTAATAGCTCAAAATATCCTTGTCTTTATTGTGGCTGCAGACGTTGCACCCCAGATCGTGTCCTTATCCCTGAGGGTGAATGTGATCTGGGTGATGGTGTGAGTCTGGCTGTGGAGGTCTCCTCTTCCTCTCATGTACCCAAACTCTCAGACACCCACGGCCACTCGGAGCCTCCTCTCATCTCCCCATGTGTACCACAGGTCAGTCACAGATAACAGGCGGCTTGTTTGACAACTGCCGTCTCTTCTAGCAAGGTTTTCCAGGATGCTGCTTGAGTTGCAGTGGTTATTAAGTCATTTGACCTGACGTTGTGTTTTGTGGGGTGCAGCGGCTCGTTAGCCCGGAGACAGACAGTGGATTTGGGAGCTCTTACTTGAATCTGTCAGCCTCTGGATCATTTGAACCAAACCTGCTCATCGAAAGGTAAAAATAATGGATTCACTGACTGATCCACTTCACATCGTTCCTGGTAGAATATCACTCATTGGATGTGTCAACTTCCAGTGTGCCGTCCCATAATGATGGTTTAAGCAGCTCAGACGGTGAAGGATCCTGCTCCAACCTGCAGACAACCATCCATCCAGCCTCTCTGAATATCCGACAGTGGTCTGGCTCCAACCCATCGCTCCAAACGCAGTTCTGTGGTGCGGCAGCTGCAGTGGACCTGTGGGTGGAGAGCACCACCACGGACCCTGTAGTCCGGCTACAGGGTGAGAAAACACTCATCTTGCAATCACATACTGCTTGTTCATACTGATGATGTGTTAAGTACTTCTCCACCACTTACTGAACAGGATCTGACCCCGGCCTGCCTGCACTCCTCAGTCACTGTGCTTCTGAACCTGTACTCAGCACTACCATGGATTCAGAGGAGAGAGGCAGCCCAGTGAATTCCTGCTCCTGTAATAGGTCAGTATTTCCTCAGGGGCAAGCCGTGGTGGTGGCCGACTGCTGCACTACTCCTAAGCAGTTGTTTCATCAAGATAACACAGTAAACCTCTCTTTGTGTGTTTAGTGAGGCCATCCTGGCCTTGCAGTCAGAGGTGTCCAGGCTGAAGAAGGAGCTGAAGGAGGGTTTGGTTCAGCTGCCTCACCTGGCACAGAAGATGGACTATCTCACCTCCAAGTACAGGCACGGTCGTCAGGAGCGCAGGTCGAAAACCAGAGCCAGGACTCACCTCAAACAGAGCTGTAACAGGTGAACCTGATCCTGGTAGTGAATGAATATAAATGACTGTATTAGGATGTATTTGTGTTAAGTTAAATTGGTTCATAACCAGATGAAACAACTTTTATTATACTGTATACCTTACTCTTACTCTTATACTCCCAGTCCAACAAGAATAGAGGACTGGATTTCTTCAGACATGGATCCCAGCAAGAGCAAAGGTAATCACCACCATGGCAATACACTAAGGCACTCAAAAGAGAGAGAGACATAGTAGACCTCTGCTAAGGCCCAAACAGTCAAGATTCAATAAATTCAAACTGCTCAAAATTATACAGACTCTATGTCTGGTGAAATTGGAGGAAATACCAAAATTAAATCAATGCAAAATCCCAGCAAGTTCCTTTCTACAAGTGTGTCTCTAATATTCTGACGATATTCATTCAGGGTTTGATCATCTGCTCCCAGGTACAGACAGTGGGGACACAGCAGGGTCCGACAGCCTGTTGCAGTTCCACAGTTCGTCTGCAGGGAGCAGAAGAGGCAGCGGTGTGCGCTCTGGGCCTGAGTTTAAGTACAAACTTCAGGAGGCATTACAGTCCAGCAGAGGTCAGGCCTTCAATGATATTTCATTAAAGTACATTCTTCATTCCTGTGTTTATACTTTATAAGAGTATATTCTGTCAAAATTAGACAAACAAAATTAATACATCTTACTCCTTTAGGGACAGAGGGAAACTACTCAGTGAAAACTTCTGGTTTGACCAGCTCCATTTTAAAAGGAGGAGCTTCTGACCGTTCTGCCAATCACAGTCCGCATTGTGAGTAACTTTCTCATCTGAGGTTCAAAATATCAATATTTCAGTTTCTCTGTGATTTGTTGAAACAACATCAATTTGGCCATATCAGCTCTATTTATCTTTAATGGACGAGTGAACCTGAGTAGTGAACCACAAAGCAAGAAGCCAAACTCTGAAAAAAAATGTCAAAGCATGGACACAAATCATAATCTCCTGTCATCTGTTATCACTAGAGATATATGACTGATTAAGAATCACTTTTATTTTCATATTTTCTGTATATTTTAATCAGTTTTCTTGTCGGTTAGGAGTATAGTGTGTCTGTCATGATATTGTAAACAGGGTTGTAAATATGCACAATGTTGTGTATTAGTCGTTTACACACTATTCTGAATCTCATGTCAGCGGATGTCATGGAGAGTTTCTATTCCAGGAGGAGGTGGTCTCCCCTCTCCTCCCTGGCCCTCCAGAAGCCTCTCCTCCAGGTCAGCTACGGCTCCTCCAGCAGCCTGCCTGCCAGGTGAACAAATGTCTCATGGGCATCACAAACACATCACTCGTTGAAAGGTGACAGATGTGTCATAATATCTCAATATCTTGTCATCAAATCCAGCTATAAACTGAGGGAGCTGCCACAGTCCACGTCCCACCACAGGAAACGTTCCACCCACTCAGACTCAGCTCTCTTGCCCAGTAACGTGTTCTTCCAGCGGACACTGTCCCCGGGGTCAGCGCCCTCAAAGACTGTCAGCAGGACAGGCACAAGCAGGGGGAGCAAGGTGAGAGGTCTCATCTTTCATCACATGCATGTGTAGAGTTTTTAATAAACCGAAGCATGTGCATGATGAGAGCAGTTATGAGCTGCTGTCCAATCAACACATTACGTGGCTCGTTATAAAGTTCGCTGTTGTTTTCCAGGAGGAGGAAATGAGCAGGACTCTGGACCAGGCCATTGAAGTGGCCCGCAGCATGAAAAGGACCACGGACCGGATGGCCAAGAGACTGTCAGCTGACCTGGGCAAAGCTCAACTCAACAAGAAGCTGCACAGCACGCAGCCACTAGGGGGCAGGAAACACCCTGCATTCTAACGCCTCAATCTGTCTAGTAATCTGCCAACATCTGTGATAAAAGATGTAGAATATATTTTTATTGAATGATAAAGAATTGTCTAGGATTTTTATTTATTTAAGGTGCTGTTTGTGTTAAATTGATTGTTTTGTACATGAGTCTAAATTTATAACAGGCACTGTAAAAAATAAAATGTTAAAATGATATCCTCACGTGCATTTTGTTAGGGTTTTGGAGGTTGTTTACACTACTGTCTGTTTGTTTGTTTATCGGTTGGTTTGTCTGTAAGTCTCTTTCCACCAAACTCGGAAGGAGGTAAAATAATGTTCCCATGACTGAAAGCGTAAAAGGAGGAAAATGTTCACATTTGAGATCTATATGGGTCAAGATGTGACTCAGCAGATGAAGTAATAATCATAAGCTCTGTCTGTATCCAATGTTTCAAGTCAGTGCACCTGTCTCACCTGCCTCTTGTTGTCTTCTTCCTCCAAAGTCTTAGCAATCCGATACCCACATCAGCCACAGGGCAAAGAGACAACGTTAAATCAAATCAAATCTCATCAGATTGGTATTATTGTGTTTCAGGAAAAACCCTGTCCCCCTTTATTTCAAATGAGTATCAACTTATTTCCTTGAAGCTAATGTGCTCACTCGATGCCTCTAATGTCCGTCCCTGCTGGCCCGTGGGTGCTCGCACCATAGTGTCTTCTTACCCAGTTTCTGTACGGTGGCTTTATGGCCCGGCTCCTGTCACCATCGCGGCTCCGCTGCTGCCGGGCTGTGCTCAGGTTTTTGTTGTGGGGTATTGGGTTTCTCTGTTGTTCTCAAGAGGGGGTATCAGGAGAGGAGAAGTATCCAAACAACATTCCTGCGCCCTCCAGTCTGATTGTTCAGAGGGCAGGGAACCTTCTTCTCAGTGTTTCCTAACCTGTGGATCACCAACATGACTCGCTAGTCACAGTGACTTCTCCTCCAGCTGTTTACCTCAACCCTAATGTCGAGTCACTCCCACGGATCATACCATCCCATCAGGGACTGATGTCGAACGTATGATGAAGCACTTTTACTTGACAAGGTTGTGGAGCATTACTGATGGATTTATCTCAAAGATCCAAAACCATGAGCAGTGAAATATTCAAATCTTCAGCAGCACCAATCAGGATATAAAGGACAGTGTCTGTTATCAGTCATTGTTGTGTAACTATACTAGACACCAAAAACATGTTTGCTGTTAGTTGCACCTCAAATCAGTTTTGACATGACTTTCAAAAGTGAAGCCTTAATGGTCCACTGGGGATTTGCATATGATGTGTGTGTGTGTATTTCTGTATGTGTACACATTTTTGTTACCGTTTAAGGCTTTTCCAGCATTAACATTGACCTTTTCAAAACCGGTTCCAATAAACAAAGTGGATATGTTGCTGGTCAAAGCACAGAGTGTTGTATGTTGTAGGCCGTAACCCTAAGCCCTTCTTAAGACTTTTGGTTTGAATTGAGTCTGAAACAAAACAGTAAAACATAAAAACACAAAAGGCAGGATGTCACTGATATTTCCACCTATCAGAGCTGGAGGGGGGATTCTGTTTGTGATTGTGAATTATTCTGTTTTGGAGTTTCTGTCTGATTTCAAGGGATGTCACCATTTTATGCAAAGTGAACATTTGTAGAAAAACTTCACTTTTTGATGAATAACTTTTGGGGACTAGAAAACAGAGGCATCTGGAATGCAGAAGAGTTGAAGAGCAGTTGTTTTCTATTTTGACCTTGTTGGTCTGTAGAAGTAACTCTGGTCTATTAAAATAAGACTGACTGACAATCACATAAAGTCCCTGTACAGTGTAACAGTAACTTGACATAGTTAGATAAGTGTCAAAATGAAATAATTGATTATATGCACATTTTCTCACTTGACTAAAGACAAAGGAAAAATATTTGAACTTAACACAATTTAATATAATGTATATGTTCCACATGTGGCATGATATATTTCAATTACTGAGTTTCTCTTTCACCACACTGGTTATCTACTGGTCACTGATCAGCTCCTCTAAAGCCCCTCAGGGTCCGTGTGCCTTTTCTAAGAGCATCTCATGTGTTCATGAATTTAGAAGTGAGATAAGCAGAAGCCTGTGATGTGGTAGTGATCGGTGTCTTCGGTAGAGAAAAAGATAAGAGACAGTTGATCAACCTCTTTTCTTTATCAATCAAATGAAAGCATTTGAATTTATATTAGATATAATATCATCAATGTTTTTGATGTTGCTTAAGAATACATAGTGATCAGTTTTAGACATTAATCTGCAAACATATCAGTGATGGTGTATGGAACATTTTCCCTGCGTACACAAACTTAATTTGGGATTAATGAACACTCTTTTGACTGATACAAATATTTCGATCTTTTACTCCGTATTGAATTACACTGGAGCATTTTTTACTGCATGTACAAACATTAGAACAGGTTATTTTGGAAATCTGACACCAGAGCTTTTTGTTCTGTGAATTCTATAAAAGTGAAAATTATCGCATGCGTGTGAAGTCAAATTTGACCGGCTTCCTCCTTTTGGCCTTTATTCACAAAAGAGTTAGTCCCAAGCCGGTCCTCAGGGATCCTCCCAGCCATCTTCATAATACACACACCTGACGCACACAACGGGCCACTGGGGAATAGAGAGACCACTATTCAAAACTTATACCTTTCAGCGGGTCGGCTTAGAAGTTGGCTCTGTCCCTTTAACTCCAATTATGTGCTCATACAGTGTACATTCTGTACTTCTATAGAATATATTTCCCATAGGCATATATACGAACAAAACGCGTACTCATGTTTTGAGGTTACATAAGGCTGCATGTTTCTCTTATTAAGTTTTCAGTCTTATGGCTTTATATTTCAGAAAGAATCAGGGTTTTGCAGATGATGGAAGAAGTATCACATTCTTTACTCTAAAGAATTCTTCCACTCTGTCATTTTACAGCCAACTCAAGAGGGTAATTAAAGGGTTTATATATTTATAATTTTTTAAACATATGAAGGAAGACCTCACCCTTCAGCTCAGTCATTCAGAATCAACACATGAGGATATACATGATTTAGCCTGACATCTGAAAAGTAACTAAAGCTGTCAGACAAGTACATTTATTTCTGAGGCGTAGTGGAATAGAAGTAGACAGTTGGATAAATGGCAATACAAATGTAAAGTACAAGTACGTCAAATGAAGTACAGTACTTGAATAAATGTACTTTCTGTCCACCACTGGGGTTTTGTTTCCATCCCAGGGTCCAACACCATCAACTGAAAATGCTTTACTTTAATGAGACCCGACAGAACATCTTTATTTATATTTCACATTACCTTAGAGGAGTTTCTGTTATGCGTTTCATTAGGTAATAAAAAATTGAGGTCAAAAGTGGTTTCGCCTATAACACAATATCATGGACATAAAAACCAGGAGATATCAAATATTGTTTTGGTGAAACTTTAAACGCTTGAATGCCAGCAGCAGAAACAGGTCATCACTTGTATCATGTCATATTTGTATGTAAGGTATGAGTATATAGTCTAATGGGACGTTAAAAACAAAAGATTTAAGAAAATAAACACTATTTTCGCTACTATCTATATTTCAAAGGTGGTGCTCGCAAAAACAAGTTAAAAAGTGTATTTTTCTTTC
Source organism: Limanda limanda (assembly GCF_963576545.1). NCBI lineage: Eukaryota > Metazoa > Chordata > Actinopteri > Pleuronectiformes > Pleuronectidae > Limanda > Limanda limanda. Next base: position 14,938,543 of record NC_083648.1, read on the forward strand.
AATGTGTACCCTCGTCTATCACAGGTGAGCTTTCTCCTCTCACTCTCATACACCACTCATACACCCCCCGAGGGGAGGAGTTACGGCCTTTGGGCTCTTTGGTATTTGCTGAAACAATAAAGGACCTGTCGTTTCATCTGAGTGAGAGAGGGAGAGAGAGAGAGAGAGAGAGAGAGAGAGAGAGAGAGGGGGAAAAAAATTGAATTATAATATCAAGCTCGAGCTGCTTCCCTGAAGTCATTTTGAGAAACAGCATCACACCTCTCGCCTCCAGGCAGTGGTGCAACAGAGAGAAAGGCTGAAGGCATGGGAGCAACTCAGATAACGATGCTGAAACTTTTACTTCTATTGACCATTACTGAGGTAAGAGGACATTTATTTTCTATGAAGCAACAAAATACCTCAGAAACCAACTTAAATATCATCAGTGCACACCAGATATTCCTGTTTTTAACATTGTGGACTTTGTATATATCCAGATAGAGAGTAGTGAATAGCTGCAGGACTTTTCAAACACATGAACACTGGCTCTTTTGAGTATCACTGCTTTCAACAAGTGCCTGTGGCATACCCAACTGTAGCTCAATAGACAAATTCATCACTACCTGAAAGAAATACCTGCACCGACCGGCCCTGAAATCTGTGTTGAGTGAAAGTAATGTGCAGCCTGCTGCCTCTCATGCTGCAAGAACATGATCCAGGTCATAATTAGGAAGTAATGTGAAATACCAACAGCCTGCTGCTACCCCTGGAATGATGTCTTTGTCTTGAAACATCTCTCTGTTTCCTGCCATTTGTCATCAGGTTATTTCTTCTTTTCATGCATTAATTTGACATGTTTTGTAATTTTCAGATTTGTGCAGCGCAAAATGGTAAATCATCTTCTTTTACACTTTCCTTTAGATACTTTGAGACAACCCCAAGGTTGGATAATGTATCCATTCATTTTTCAAATACAAACTACTATTAAACCCCCCCCGTCCCACAAATAATAAATATATATATATAAGTATTTTTCAATATGTTCTAACATTGTTCTCTTCTCTTATCCCCTTTAGACATGACATTGTCAGTGTTTACGGTCACGTCTAAGACCATGACAGTCCAGTGGAGCGGCCCGCCTGGTGCCAGCTCCTACAAGATCACGGCGACCCCCAAGAACTCCTCGAAAATCCCTGTCTTCGCTCAGTTCAGTGGTTACTACGTGATGGGCTCTATCAACTCCCTGTTCCCAAACACGCTGTACACATTGCAGATAGAGGCCATGGACAATGCTCTCAATGTCCTCGGCAGCGCGTTGACTGAGGAGACAACAGGTCAGTAACTACGAGAAGGTGAATTAGATTCAGGTACTTTATTATACTTACAAACAGAAATGTGAATACGTACTGCTTTATATAGCAGTGGAAATATTCAAATACTCTACACGACTAAAAGTAACAATGCTACAATGAAAAAAGTATTACTGAAACAAACGTACCCCATAGTATTATTAGCTAAATGTACATAAAGTTAAAAGAGTCAGAAAGGTCTTTGTCTATATTGCTGACATAGACCAGTTAATTGTATCTGCTTTTTTGTAAAACAATCATAAAATATTAAGATTATCAATTCATAATCAATTTATAATGACATGCCAACCATTCTGTAGCTCCACTGATACAGACCTGCTGCATTTGTCAGTATTTTTAAATCACTATAAACTAAAAATAAGTCCTGATTTATAGAATATTCCCATTATTTGCATTCAAAATGAAAATGTTAGAGTAAGAACTTCAAAATTTCATTCCTTAAATGTATTACAAAAGAAATATAAAGTTGTATAAAAAGAAAATAACTTTACTATTTTATTAGAAAAAAGACAAGTAAATACATTCAATGTATATTTACTTCAAACCAAGTACCGTAAATGTACTTAGTTACATGCTACCTGAGCGTTTATTATATATTATTATATATAGAGAAAAAACAAAGACAATCCTAAAAGTATTCTGACCCGACTGTAATATTAAAAATGCTTTTGTTTTGTTGACAGTTGAACTATTTAACAGATTTTTTTCTCTCCAGCTCCCGATGTGCCCACCATCACACAGGCCTACTCCAAACACAGCGACAGCATCACCGTCGAGTTCACAGAGGTCTCCGGGGCAACCAACTACATCTTGAGGGCAGAGTCAGGTGACTTCTTCTACGAGACCAAGGTGAACAGCACCCCCGGCACCGTGATGTTTCTCCAGCCCCTCACCAACTACATGATAAGCGTCATGTCCGTCAACTCGGGTGGGAGGAGCCAGCCCTCGTATATCTTCGAGGCCAAGACAGGTACAGATAAAAGCTTATTAGAGATGGTAATCAGTGTGTGGAGAGTGAAACGCAGCCTTTCTGTTGTTGCTGCTGGACAATAGATTGTTATCTGTCTCCGCCGGCCCTAACGGCATGTCATTTCATGCCCATTGTCACACAGTCTCTGCTCTTTGCAGCCAACTCAGGAGGGTGGAAACTGTATCCACACCTCTGCACCATACTGTTCTCATGGTATGAAAAGAGAAACCATGAGAACTAGGTTGTCTCCCGCCCTGAAGAAGAAATGAATGTAACATGATCATAGGGATTTCTGTTTTTCAAAACGTAACAATGGGAGAGAGAGCACAGAAGTAGGAAATGTGTTTCTCCAATTAAATTTCCCTCCTAATTAGTCCTTGTTTGTCTTTGCCTGTAGTGGGGGTCGCACCACAGTTGAACACCACCTCCCCGACCAACGACACCATCCTTGTGTATTGGCCCGCGGTTCAGCAAGCCGTCCTCTACACACTCTGCATTATCCAAGAGGGTTCCAGCACCCGCACTAAAGTCAACACCACCGACACCATGGTAACCTTCGATGGTCTTGAAGCAGGGACTACGTACTGTATCAAGGGCACAGCCTGGGACTCTGATGGTCGCACTGGAGACGACCTCACTGTCTGCCAGATCACACGTAAGCATGGATAAGAGATAAGTTGAAAACCTACACTAAAACCCAATAGGTACGTTTGTGGTGACATCATTTCTTATGGGTTTTCACTTTCAGGTCCACCAAGCCCAGATGTGACCTTTGTCCAGTTGACTCAAGGTCGGGGCCTCGGGATCGCTGTGTACTGGGTGCCAGTGCAGGGAGCAGAGACCTACATGGCCCTTACCTCTGATGGAGAAAACTGTACCTCAACAGCTATCAGCTACTGTTTCATTGTAAATGTGGAGTGTGGCCAGAACCACTCTCTTACTGTCACAGCCACCAACGCAGCGGGTGCCAGCAGCCCCTCAAACCCAGCTGAATATCTGACATGTGGGTATATTACACACACAATGACCGCAACATAAAGCATATTACATACACATATTTTTTAATCCTGAACATAACCAGAAATGTTTTATTCCCACTTTTTGCTCAGATGAACCAGTAAGTAACCATTGGCCGGAGCCGAGCTAGCTCTTCCCTCCCTATTTTAGTCTTTATGCTAAGCTAACCATCTCCTTGTAGTTGTATACTTGCCACACAACATGAAACTGGTACTTTTCAAATCTTAGAGCAGGAATAACCTTTTAAAAAGCCATGTCCAATTTCTTCCCTGAACCTCCATCCCTCTTTCTCTGCCAGACCCATGTCCTCCAGAGAACATCTGGGTGGAGGAGCCTGATGCAGGCAACTGCTCGCTGGTGTGGGATGAGGTGCAGCTGGTGGAGTACTACATAGCTTTCATAAAGAGGGATGATGGAACAGAGGATTGGTGCAACACCACTGAAACCACCTGCCAGTTTTTCTGCATGTGTGGCCACACCTACCTGACCACCGTCTTCCCCTACAACCAGGCTGGCTCCAGCCCTTCCTCACATGTCCACAACTACACCACCAGTAGGATCACCACACAGAAGCACCCACATGCATTATCACCAACAACACTTGTCTTTGTTTTTAAGTCAAAGTAAATAACAACTGGTTTTGTGTTTTCAGCTCATTAACTTAACCTTAATAGCAGAACACCATTTTGAAACATAAGAAAGAGCCCCAAATCCATATCATCCTGTTTGTTGTGCTCCGGGTTTGTTTTTCTGACATCATCGCCTCGGAATTGGTTCCAACGGTGGAACACAAAGACATGTGCCCTCTTCTGATAGTACAAGTCCAAAATATTCACTACATTAGGAGGAACACAATTTGCGGTGGGATCACACTTCAAACTATGCTTACATGAAGTGAAACAATGGCGGTGTGGAAGATGCAAGAAAATATATAAAAATAAGATATATTCACCCAGTGTTATTATCATTCTCATCAATTTCTTGTATTTTTCTTCCCACCCCATCTCCAAGTTCCTTGTTGTCCACAGAATGTTACCGTACAGCTGGTTTCCACGGAAACCCTGGAGGTCATGTGGTCACCGGTCAATGGGGCCGAGCTGTACGAGACAACAGCAGAGCAGACCAACGACGTTGTGCACTGTAACGACACAGCACCGGTGTGCGCCCTGTCTGACCTGAGGTGCAACACAGCTTACTCTGTGACAGTCACGCCTTGCAGCGAGTCTCGAGGATGCAACCGCACCTGCACACCACACACACACGAGACAGGTATGACTAGGCTAATATAAAACACATTAGGTGAGATGTAGAGTGAATAAATACACACCTGTTCGCATACTCATGAAATGCAAGACATTTTTTTAAATAGGAAGAACAACCTACTTGAACAGGTAAACCCAAATAAATACTGTGTTAAAGGAATAGTTTACAATTTTGGGAAATATCCCTGCTTGGTGTCTTGCCAAGAGTTAGACCAGTCACGTCTAACGTCTGGAAATTAAACTGTGAATAAAGATGAACGACCCTTTAACACTTTGGCTTCACTTTTGGGGAATTAACAGTCATGTCGTCCATCTTTATTTACAGTCTATAGTCTGTAAACCAAATATGAAGGTGGAGATGCTATTATAGACTGTTATTGTTACCGTTGAACGTAACCAGGCTAGCTGTGTTTTTGGCTTAAATTCCATCTTCATACTAAAGTAAGCTAAGCTAATCTCGGGTGTAGTTTTATAGGCCTATTTACCATACGGACAAGCGTGTAGTACAAATCTTCTAATCTCACTCTCAGCAAGAAAGCAAATCATATTACCGAATTTGTAATTTTCTTCTAAGAACTCACTCTGAGATAAGAGATTTCATTGTGACGTCCCTTACTCTTTGTCTATGTTTCAACAGCTCCGTGCTCTCCAGAGATCCTGAATATGACACAGACAAACAACGGCACATACAGAGTCCAAATCACCAACCCCAACACACCCAACACAAATTACCAAATCACTGCCACTGGACGCTATGACGCACACACTTGCCACACAAGAAACAGCTCATGTGAGCTCACACAGCTGCCCTGCGGCTCGATCTATGACGTCACAGCAGTGGCCAACACAACTGTAGGACGGAGTTTACCCGGATACAGTAAATCTTTGGAGACAGGTATGACAGTATGATTGGTTATCACCAGGATTATTGTTAAGTCAAATCAATTCTATAACAGTAAATACTTTAAAACATGTTTGTCTGAGGGAGCCATGTTCTGAATTATTTGAGGTATTTAGATGTTATTTGAGTCCCTCTCACTATCCAAGTAACTATTTATGCACATGCACAACAATGTTTATTATCATCTATACTCCTCTCCCCAAGGTCCGTGCTGTCCAGCGTTTGTGAATGTGACCCAGGTCACGCAGGCGATGACCAACGTGACCTGGTCACCTGGCCATGGAGCTCGCTCCTATATCACCTCACTGACGTCCTCGAAAGGACACGCTAAATGCCACACCATGGACACCCACTGCCTGATGGGATGCATCACCTGTAGCACCAACTACAGCGTTCACCTGGAAGCCATCAGCAGCACAGGACACAAGTCAGAGTGCCAGTATCGTGGATTCTCATCTAGTGAGGACAAATACATACTTTGACATTGCATGTAATAATATTGAGTATTAATCACAATAACCTGGATTTATATGGCCCCTTTCAAAGTAGCCAAAGTCAATTTAAAGATATAAAAAAACAAATAAGGTAATTAATCAAATAAAATGATATGAAAAATAAAATTGTAAAAATAACAGTAATAATTGCAATGCTTCCTGGAAATAGGCAGTGATTAGCCTTTTAAGGAGTTTTCAAAACATTTCCAGAGATCGGATCTATACCAGAAGAATTTCATATTGTGGGGGTGACGTATAGTGGTGGAAGAGGTCACAACGGTACTGGGGGCATAGAAAGATGTATTGGTGAATAAGACAATTTTGTAGGATGAAGAGGTTGACCAGTCAAGTTAGATTAACTCATAAAACAGGATCGGAACTCCCACACAATTTTTCGATTCCTTAAAACACCATTCACGTTTTTGCAGGTCCATGCTGTCCATCGGGCATCAAGATATATCGCACGGCCAACAGCTCTCTCAGGGTGTACTGGCGCTCTTCTGGCTCTCAGATCCACAACCACAGTGTAGAGTTGTATGGGACAGGAGCAAACTTCACCTGCGTTGCAGCTGCTGGTCGAACACATTGTGACATCCAGGAGGTTTCGTGTGGGGATGTCTACACAGTAGTGGTGGCACCAGTGACCCAGAACAGGCTCAAAGTCCAATTCTGTCAGCCCAGGAAATACTCGGGTAGGTCACAACGGAGACTCCGACATGATTAATTACACAAGTCTTCTTATAATTTGTGTTTGATATGTGTTCAATTTTTTTTCACTTTCTCAGTTCCCTGCCCAGGAATTAATGCTGGTATGGCTGAGTAACCTCAACACTTCACTTTTGTTAGCTGTAGTTTAAGGAATAGTCTGGCATTTCTAGGACTGGCACAGTCACTTTATGAGATAATTGCTTTTGGACAGAGCCCGGCTGCTTCCCCATCTCCTGAAAGCTCAATCTTCTGTAGCCCAAAAAATAATAAGCACATTTCCCTGATGCTAAACTGTTCCTTTAAAGTCTAATTAGATTATGAGCAGTTTAAATGTTGCCGCTGCACTCATTTCTCATCTCTTTCTTTCTCTCTTAAGGGATCTCTCCTGGAAGACGAAGCCTGGATTAAATGTCGTAAGTTTCTGTGTGATTCATCTCCATCCTGATATGAGACCGTGCTGTCCTCAGACCACATGAAAACCGAGTTATGTAACAAGCCGAGACAATCAGCACACTTTTCTTTACATCACACCGTTGACTGTGAGCATATGTAAAGGAAAGTGATGAAGGCTTCTTTCACAGTAAGAGTCCATTGTACTTCGAAGGGTAAAGTGTGACTACATCACAAGTATCCATAAATTGACTCTATCTACAGGGCACTGGTATAACATTGGTCGTGAATAAGAGAGCAGATAGACAGGTAGCACAGGTGAGGCTGATCTCTGTCTGTCTTTAATTCTGGGACATCACGTGTCTTTGTACACCAACGTGCATGTCTTGTCTATAAAACCTGGAAACAATGAGAAGGGGAACTCAGGTAAATGAAGATGGAAATATGCTGTGGGAACATGACACAATGATGAGTGGTAGTAAGATGATATTTATTTATTAGCAAGTCTGACAAAGCAACCATTCCTTGAGTGAGATGAATAACAACGGATTCATATGAATAATAACCAGGGTTTCTCTCTCTCTCTCTCTCTCTCTCTCTCTCTCTCTCTCTCTCTCTCTCTATCTCTCTCTCTCTCTCTCGTATTCTTCTTGCTCTACAGTGAACACCCACCAACAAACCAGCACGGACCTGTGTTTCCTGTGAAAATCTAGTGTAACCAGATGAAGCATCACTCTTGTTTAGGAAAATCCCAGTTTTTGTTGTTAAAGTTTGTAGCAAAAATTGTCCAACAAACCGTTTCTGCTGGTTAAATATGACAAACAAAAGCTGAACGACTGAATTAAAACAATTTCAAAAAAATATTTTTGCTGTACAATTCGGACAGTTACCTATTATTAACGAAACATTATCTACAAATAAATGCATCGGAAGCAAAAATGGAAACTTTTCAGTGAGGTCCCTCACATGAAATCATGGCAATTATCATTTGAAAACAAAACTAATTTAAAATAACATTTTAGGACTTCTCCAAGTAGAAGACCTCCGTATGGCTGCTGTATGACTTATTTGGGCTGTGAAGCAAGTTGTTGACCTGAGAAGAGGGTCACAGTTAGAAGTAGGGCAGCAGGTATCCATCTCTGTGGCCTGGAGTCATGTATGCCAAGTGGATGATACGTCTGATCAGATTGCTGAAGACAGATTCAATGTTACCTCTGCTTTCATTGGATCTGTTTTCTCTGACTTGACAGACGACAACAATAAAAAACATTGTTTCTGCATTACAGCATCGTGTGCCGTCATTTTATTTCTCTCCTTTACAAGCGGTGGAAATGTTCTGGTGCCTGTTGACTATCACTGACCTGCTTGAAAGGCTGGCCACTATCAAATCCTGTAAAATACTAAACATAGTCTGTCATAGGCTCTGAAGTTCAGTTGCACAATATGATAAAAAAAAATTATGTCAAATTATGTCACTAACATTTGTATTTTTAAGTCATGTCCCTTCATGTGACCAAACGTTAACTGGTTAGTAATGAAATCCTTAAATTAGGAAGTAGAGAGTAAAATCAATGCGCCGTCATTCTTCAATGTCTCTCCAGTGTCTATCCAGTTGAAATTTGAAAGCATGAATATTTTCATCATAAGGCTGCTGAATAGTCTGAGGATCACCAAAGTCATTAGGATACATCATCTGGAGACCATGAATATTTCATATCATTCATCAGACCCAAATGATGCACCGACAATATTGCACTCCTAAGCACCATGGTACTGGTCTTTATATTTAAATGTGTATCATGGCTGTTTTTCTACCGTTGACTTTGGGCTTCATCCCCCTTAAACTCGATATTAAAGAGTGTAGACTGGATTACATTTTTCTCATTCTGGACAGGGCCTTCTCCATCCGCCCTCCCTTTGGAACTCTCTCCCCCAACACCTCAGACATCCTCCCTCACTCACCTCCTTAAAGAAATTGACTCAAAACTCACCTTTTTAAATCTGCAATTAATCTGTGATTTATTTAGGTAATATATTTGCTTTGAAAGGAAAACCAGTTTCCTTGTATTGTATAACTGATCACGTGTATCATGTCCCAGACAAGAATGATGGTCAAAAAACACAATTCCCAGGCTCAATTTACAAAAAGGTGCTCGTATTCAAGGATCCTTGGCTCCTGCATCGATTGTCTAACACATACCACCAGGAAGAACTCAGAGCCGAGACGGAGGTGTGGGCCTATTACCAACAGCTCTTCTTGTTACACACTGCAACACACAAGAAGCGATCACATTCAGTTCGGTAACACATCACATAAGCCTAAGATTGGGATACAGCACATACTGTGAGCAGGAAATCCCCGTTCACTTAAGCTGGTAAGGAAGTTGTGAGTCCGTTTTGGGTTGTTTTCAATATCCTGTATCGTAAAAAAGCATATTAGATTAAACTTTCTTAAATTAAATTATTCTGTATAGATAAATAATATTCGAACATGAAGCCAATAATGTATCTAGATTTAATCCCAGGCTTTTCAAGGCAGTCTGACCAAGTTGAACTTACTTCTCCCTCAGTATGTGAAACCCAGGGATCAACCACAGGACCATTATTACCATTATATCACAAACATGGTGTGATATTTAAATTTTATGCTGATGAAGTTTCCACCTTCAACTTGTTTTTAATGTCCAACTCGACAAAACTAAATATTTTGTCCAGCTGTAGTTCAAGTGAGATGAAATAGCTGACCCTATTCCTTTCAATAAATATTAAACCATAATTGATTCTCTTTTTTTTCCACACCACCTTCAGATTGAAATTTATAAGAAAAACTTATTAAACAAGTTTTGTATTTTCCAACTAATTCACCTTTTTTCATTTAATTAATATTTATGCTGCATATTTGTTGAATTTCCAGCAGAGCTGCACTTTCTTGCTGCATTGGAATTCCTTAGCTTTGTGTTTCAAACTGATATGGTGATCAAAAAATAAAACACACTCCAATGCAAACCAACCCAGCAATTCGAAAAAACTCAAAAACACATTTCTTTCCAATTTCAAATCAAATCAAAGTTTATATCATCACAAAAATGTTTACGAATGCCAATGGTCAAAACATCACTGAGCTGAGGACAAAAGCAGACACTTTTGTTCCCGTCCCTTTTTTCAACAGTCAACACATTCCAAAAGCCAGCCATTATTGAATGATGACTAATGAGCATTTCTAAGACAAGATGACATCAATCCAGGAAGGATGTAGTGATGGGACTTGGGGACTTTGGACTTGGGTCAATTCACCTTTCAGTGTGTCATACAAAGGAGATCATGTTACCTCACAGTAACCAATCCGGTTTTTATATAAGGAAGGAAGAATTATTAAAGAAAAACAAATTTCAGGGAAATCATTAATGCAATTTCTGTGTGTGTGTCTTTTTATACTTCAAAGCGACATTGGTCCAGTTCAGACAAAGACTCCAAAGTTATGAGTAAAATAAATAAAATTTTCCAGGGACATGGAAGACGTGCTGTTTGAGCATAATGGGCTGGGGGATTCCCCCCCCCACCTCCACCTAACCAGCCACATACTTCTCATGATTACAGGGAGCCCACAGGCATCTACCTGTCCTCTTTCAGGACGTCCTGATTGGTTCCCATGGAGTTGATGTACAGTGGTCAGCCTTTACAGATTTCAGATGAGCTGCTGAGTGCTAAACACACGTATGGATGTAACTTCCTGAAGCCTTCACACTAACAAAGGATAAGATGTGGACGTTGTATTCATCAGTCATTCTTTTGTCTGTCATACAGGTAATTATACATTTTCATTCAGTTATTTTTGTTGTATCATTATCATGTAATTATTTTGTAATAGTTCTTCATTAATTCACTTTATCTTTTTTTTTTTAGATACAACATGTTTCCGCCACAGGTGAGTCTTTTGACTGATCTCAGAAGCACCATCCCCAATCAGGGAAATGGGATGGGTTATCATTTTGACAGTGAATCAAATATAAGCTCAATGAATGCTAGTTCAAAGAAATTACTGAAAGTAAAGTAAATAGAGTAAAAGCAGCTGATTGTCGTCTCACACATTTCTATGCAAAGCACTTTAAACTGCTCAATATTGACGTTATCTTTTATGTGTGAAAAACAATAATCCTAAATGGACAATATAAGATGAGGTTTTCTGGTTAAAGATAATATTGATGTTATCACACCGCTGATATTATTATAATATTATAGTTTCTTTTTTTGTGTATTTTTTACACTGTACAGAGTATTTTACGATGTAAAATAAATTAAAATCTCTGCTCTACTGTTTATTAATATATCAAATCACCTATTAATTTCTTCTTCTTTTTTCAGGATGTAATATTACTTCAGTGACGTCTCCGTCAGCATCTACACTGAATGTGATGTGGAGCAGCTACCCCACAGCTTCCGTTTACATGCTGGAATTGAAGGTTGTGAACTCAAGCAATTTCGCCACTGTGGCTGTGATGCAGGCAGCACCCAGCACACAGAGACTGGTTCAGGGGCTTAGACCCGGACATGTCTACCAAATAACACTAAAGGTCCTTGAGTTTTGGAACGCTGTGTGTCAAGATGTGGAAATATCCATCACAGGTAAAGACACACTTTAAATAAAGACGCATTTAAATAAGTCCGAAAAATCCCTTTGTTGAGTTACCCTGAATTCCTTATGCTACATTTCCACAGTGCCCGCCACATCACAGATCACTTATTCCAAAGCTATTTCAAGTACGTCTATAGAGTTTGAGTGGTCCAACGTGATGGGAGCAGACAGCTACACCCTGTTTCTGGAGGAGTTTTTTGTTGGTTCTCCCATAATGCAATTCAACCAGACCTTCACAACCCTGAAAGGACAAATTAACGGCTTGTCACCTTCTACAACCTACAGCTGTTACATCTACTCCTTCAACATTGCCGGGAGTGGTACCAAAAGCAGTATAAGGTCAATCATGACGTGTAAGAGCACACAAAATGCTGATGTAGTTGACCCTACATCACTTATGTCTAAAAGGAATTACCAGCTTGACTGTCAGAGAGCTACTTAACTGCAAGTCATGTGTGAACCATTCATTCAAAAACATAGTGAGTGATTTCTTACTACATGAGAGTAACACCTGTATTTTCTCTTGGAAGTGGTGCAGCCACCAACTGTTGTTTCCCTCGTACCACTGGGAATCAGCTCGGCTCAGGTGACGTGGAACTCTGTGAGTAAAGTTCTGCTTTATCAAGTGTCTGTGAGCGACAACGACAACCCCAGCAACACGCCAGTCATCAAAGAAACTTCAGGCACATCCATGAACATCACCAACCTGGAGCCCTGCTCCACCTATACAGTGGGAGTATCATCGGTTAACGTCTTCCTGGATCCTGGGGAGCCCAGAAATGTTAACCACACTACATCTAGTGAGTATTTTAACAAAGGAATTAATTCATAAAGTCTCCCTTTAAAGCTGGTTTTGAGTTGTATCGTTGAATTTAATTTCATCATTGTTAAATGTGTTAAAAACGCTTTTCAGAAATACATTATCAACTGATGCAGTCGATTAAATGGTAACATTTAGTGAAGATGACGAAACATGGAAATCAAGTATTGCTATTACATAGCGAGGCACAATGAGCTTTGATCTTTACAAAACAGTTACCACTTCAAAAAAGCTTAGAAAATATAAAATCTTAACAAATTGGCATATTTATTGCTAGTATCGTTCGTGGTTGGTTTTTTTTTTTTTTTTTTTTATGAGTAAAGTCAAAGTATGAAGAAGGCAAAACAATGTTCTTGCTCTTGTTTTTTAAGCTTTCAAAGGGAGCGTACAGGGGACTCAAGATGAATACAAAAAAATATTTTGAACATAATTTTCATCTCTTCCCACACTTTTCCTTCAGCCATTAACCCGGTGACGACAATCTCGGTGAGCTACAACTGCTCCAGTGGCATGGTGACAGTGACCTGGGATTTGGTGTTTGGGGCCAACTTGTACAGGGCCACAGCTGTTGACAGCAGCGACCAGTCCTTAAACTGTACATCGGCCTCCACCAGCTGTCAGATCACCCATCTCAATTGTGGCGAGAAGTACCAGGTCCGTGTCACGGCCATCTCCGACGACTGCAGCAACACCTCAGAGGCCTCTGCCATGTTCGAGACAGGTGAGCTCATGAAGCGCACAAAAAAAAGTGGCTTATATTTGTCTGTCAGTCCCTTTTCAACGTGTGCTTTGTCTGTGCTTTATCACCTGTCTGTGTATGTTTTACACATGGATGCACACACTCATGTTACACCTCTGGACAAAAACAGTAATCTAAGTTCTTTTTCACTGACCCTCCACCATAAGTCTGTCCTGCGGGAGGCTGTTTAGGTTTCTCCCATGGTGTCCTTGTTCTTTTCTCATGCTGAGTGATACACACCCTCTCATTAGCCACAGAGACCTGCCACCTAACACCAGTCAAGCTAAATATCTATACAGTCTACTGCAATCAGGGAGTTATCCCAAAGGTCAGCTATAGTATCAGTGTGGAGAGTTACAAGGTGAAGGAGACACACAAGTACAGTCTGCCTGGGGAGATCTCATATCCTCACACAGCTAGCAACACATCTTTGTTTCATGCTGATGAAGACATTTAACTGGAGTAAAAGTACAAATATATCGACAAAAATGTACGCTTGTAAAAGTACCACTAACGTTTCTAATTTCTTTTAAATATACATTGAGTTTTGAATGTAAAAGTACTGGCTAAGTGAAGCCTATTCCCTAGGGAACGGTCTCCTACATCATTATAACTCATATAACTGAGTCTTGGCCTCTTCTGAATTCACTTGTGAGGGATGCTGCTGCAGGCGGGGGGGTCTAATGTTACCTGATCGCTGTGATTGGATCAATCGACCGATTCACCTCTTGTAATTGATTACTTATACAAATATAAAAGCCAATGTGGACATGTAAAGTACTGTATAGTCAAAATGTATTGGACTAGAAGTAAAAGTGGAAAGAACCCCTTAATAATGCTACTTGAATTCAAAATGGTGTTTTACAAAGTTAACTAACTATTACAACAGATATCCTCTCCACCATTTTGCATTTAATTCCCCATTTATTGTGTGATCCTGTCTGATTGTCTGTCTCCTCTCTGTTGCCTTCAGTCCCCTGTGCTCCGGTCGATCTCCAAACTCAGCACCAATGCTCCAGCAATGTGATCCTCTTTTCCTGGGCGCCCACCAACAAAACCCTCTACTACGTGGCCACAGCGGTGGACGACAACGACGAAGTGACTGAGTGCAGGACGGTGGACACCGTGTGTTACTTCTCTAATGTCAACTGTGGACGGTTCTACAGGTACACGGTGTACGCCATCAGCACCGGGTGCAACAGTGAAGTCAGCCTGCCCAAGTCCATCCAAACCGGTGAGTAGAGACTTGATTTGGTTTGTTTACACACAACAGACAGACTGTTTGATTGTTATTTTTCTCTAATTGTAACAAAATCCTTTTGATCATATTGCACTGTATAATTTTCTTTCCACGAGAAGACACAAACAATGAGATTTGAGAGACATCACATCATTAGGAAGTCAGAAAATTACATCAGGCATAGTTTGAAAATGCATTTTTCAAGGTATTGCTGCATTCTATAGGAATATATGCGCTACCTAAAGTTTATAAAGATTGAAAAATTATTTAGGATCATATGGTGGGAATAACATCACAGTGACATCACTATAAAGTCAGAAAATGACATCATATAGTGTTCTAACGCATTACATTTTGCAACCAATGAGATTAGAGGTAGGGTATACACCTCACTCATCATCAAGTTCTAGAATATGATGTCATATTTTCTAGAAAAAATACACACTATTAAAAATAACCCACCTCATTTCATTACTCTACAACAGAACATACCTACTTGTTGGATATAAATCAGGATAATGATGGAATTTATTAGACAAATTACGAATTTGTGATTGGTGGTTCCAATAATTATGTGATTTATCCAATATTAACTTACCCGTGGGAAGATAAAAAAAGAGAGAGCAACATACTACACCTCTTCATTCCTCACTTTTTTCCCCCGTCCTCCAGCTCCTTGTCTCCCAACAAATGTGCAGACATCAGACCAGTGTCACCCTGATGTGCTGATCACGACCTGGGACTCTAGTGCTGGAGCTCTGTCCTACAATCTGGAGGCACGGGGCAACACTGACGAAAGCTACAACTGCAGCTCGTCCTCCAACAGCTGCGCCCTGACCGGCGTGCCGTGTGGCGAACACCTCAGCGTGTGGCTCACCGCCTCAAATGACAACTGCAACACTACCAAGGTGCTGGGAGGACCGGCTCAAACTGGTGTGTACTGGGAGCGCTGTGAGGTGTAGTGTTATATGATATTCCTACGATGCGCTCTGTACTCACTGTATGTAAAACTCCACGCCCTCTCTCTCCAGTTCCCTGCAGCCCGATCAATATCTCGGTATCAGTCGACTGCAGCCAAGACTCTGCAAAACTTAACTGGACGACAAGAAATGGTGCCATATTCTACATTGCCGTTGCTCAGGATACAAGTGGAAATAAACACAGCTGCAATTCATTTGGAACCAGCTGCTTGATCGCCGGCCTGACATGTGGACAGAATTACACCGCCAGCGTCATTGGCACTAATCTCAGGTGCAACAGCACGGCCAGCGAGGAGGTCACCTTTATGACAGGTAGGTCAGACGGTTGGCTTACGTGATTGTGTCAAAAAAGACAAAAGCATCTTTGCACCAAATTGAGTTCTCATGCATTTCCTTTAAAGCACAACAGTGTGACAAAGTCAGATTTACTGTATCCACTCTCGCTGATTCTTCTCCAGCACCGTGTCCTCCAACCAACATCGAGGCATTCAGGGACTGTGAAGCCAACCACGCGCTGATAGTGTGGCAGAACCATCATCCCACAGGCCTCTACACAGCGACTATAGTGGATAGAAGTGGAGCTCAACTCAACTGCACCAGCAACACAGTCAGAAACTGTAAAATTGACTCTCTGCCCTGCGGAAAGACCTACAATGTATCTGTCACCTATAATGATGGAAACTGTCAGTCCACCTCCACAACTATCAGCATGGACTCAGGTAGTAAACTCAGAGGGGTGAACTCTGTCTTTCTGGAATAATAACAAACAAAGCTTAGAGTTATGAACTTCGGGCCTTTCTGTCTCCTCTTCTTTCAGTGCCCTGCGGCCCTGAGGACGTGAGGGCCAGTGTGGCCTGCGTTACTGGAGAGCTGTCTGTCACCTGGAACATCTCTGCCCCTGCAGAGAACTACACTGCCATCATCTCCAGAGGAATGGGTCAGCCTCTGCACTGTAACTCCACAGACACACAGTGCACCACAGGAGGGTTGCTGTGCGGAAGCTCCTACAGGGTGATCGTCTTCTCTGTCACTGGGTCGTGCTTCAGTCTGCCGAGCACAGAGGCCCTGGTGCAAACACGTGAGAAACATATATCGAACCTATACCTGCAGCTATGTGATTCTATTGAAAACCGCCTCAACCTTTTCCTGCATATTTGTTTTCCCGATCAGTGCCATGTCCTCCCACCAACGTCACAGCCACTCGTACGTGTGCTCCGATTCCTGTCCCTGTGTCATGGGTGGGCAGTGACAGCGCCAAACACTACACTGCTGTTGCTCTGAGCGGCGGAGGTCAGAGGTCAGAGTGCTCGACCAATGGCACCTCCTGCAGCCTTCCTTCGCTCCAGTGTGGGGAGAATTACACTATTGGCGTTTCGGGAGCTGATGACAACTGTACAGGTCAACAGAGCAACACTGTCTCTGTTATAACAGGTAACAACACCCCCCCCCCCCCCCACCTCACTATTCTCATGAACAGGCGGATCAATTAGAAGATTTTAAGTGGTCATCACAGTGTTACTATCATTGAAAGTGGTTGGTGATTTGTGTGATTTTCTCTCCAGAGCCATGTCCTCCCTCTAATGTGTCCAGCCAGCTGGTCTGTAGTGCTGGCATGGCCCGATTGTCCTGGGCCCCCAGTGCGAATGCAGCGAGCTACGATGTGAAAGCCTCCAGCGGCGGACAGAACCTCAACTGCACCAGCTCCAGCCCCAACTGCACGCTGAGCAACCTGGTCTGTGGCCAGGCGTACGACATTCACGTGACCGCGACCGACGGCACCTGTGTCAGCAACGACAGCGCTCCCTTCACACAAGACCCAGGTACCGAGAGAGAACTCAGGTCACATCTGATCATATCTATAAAGCTCTACCTCTGGAACAGGCTGTTGATCTGAAGTCAAACAAAACTTATAGGTTTTAAAGAATTTCTAAAATATTATTTAACATCTATTTTTTATGAGCTAATTACAAACATAGTGTACTTGTTTTCATGATCAGCTGCTGCATAATAGATTTGACCTGATTAGAAATAGCTGATTTTAATGCCTTTAACCTTAAACGAGAATTATAATGATGATTTAGAAAGTGACAAATTTGTTTAATTGCTTCTCAAATATGCCTTTAAACATGTGTGTAAAATTACACAGAGTAACTGGAGTGGCACTTCACTAAAACCCAACATTCCCATTGATGAAATTTGTTCATGATCTGTTTTGTTTTGTGTTTCTGCTAGTACCGTGCGCTCCACAAAACATCAGCACAAACCTGTTATGTGGCACCACTGACATAATGGTGAGCTGGACACTTAACAACGAGCCCCTCAACTACAGCGTGACTGCTCAGCCACTGGCTGGAAACCTCAGCCTGTTGACCTGCCACTCCGGCAGCAGCAGCTGCAGTCTGACTGGTCTTCGGTGTGGATGGATGTATAATGTCTCAGTCAAAGCTTCTTCCGGCAGCTGCTGCGGACCATGGAGCACCCCACAAACTGTTCAAACAGGTATGGATGGTACAGAAACAATAATATCCATTAACTCTGCTATTTTCATGTATTTCATGAACTGGTGATACCCTCTTCCAGCTCCCTGCCCCCCACAGGGTATAACAGCCGTGGCACACTGTGGCACGGACTCTCTCATGGCCTCCTGGAACTCGTCTCTTGGTGCTACCGCCTACACAACAAATGTGACGGGCCCTGGCGGCTTCTCTGACTCTTGCTCCTCATCAGACCTCACATGCTCTGTCTCTGGCCTGCAGTGTGCCAGTCAGTACAATGTCACGGTAGTATCTGAAGACGGCCAGTGCACCAGCGCTCCCGGTCGAACTGTTATTACAACAGGTGGTTTTTGAACGTTTTTGTTCATTTTATTTATCTCAAAAAGATTTGGTTTTGACTTGAAACACATCATGTGACACGTTACTCTTTTCTAACTCCTCGGCCAGGACCATGCGACCCCGTCAATGTGACCAGCAACGTCCACTGTGGCTCCGACATGGCCACGGTGTCCTGGGTTGCCGCTGCTGGAGCTGTAGCCTACACTGTATTCGCTCGAGATAGCAGCGCTCAGAATAACATTTCCTGTAGGAGCAGCTCAACTTCCTGTCAGCTGAACCAGCTTCTGTGCGGAAAAGCTTACAACCTGACTGTGGTGGCTGAGGATGACTCGTGTAACAGCACTGGAAGCACCGGAGCAGTCCTGATAACAGGTAGAAGACAGGAATGCTGGACAGACTGAAGCTTGATTGATCCATGTCTTAAGAAACATCTAGAACATCAACCTCACACAGAACTGATCCTTCACCCTCTCTGTTTCCCTCTCAGCTCCTTGCTCTCCCTCCGTCCAGAACAGCACCCAGATCTGTGGAACCAATTCTTCCTCTATATCATGGGGGTCAATGGCTGATGCAGTAGGTTACATAGTTAACGCGACATCTGCAAGTGGGCACAAGGTTTCTTGCAGCTCAGCCTCTGCTACTTGTAACCTAACTGACCTCCTGTGTAGTGAAACCTACATGGCCACAATTGTTGCACAAGGAAGCCAGTGTGACAGTTCACCTGGACCCAGCACCAACATCACTACAGGTCAGTGAGTGCATGGGTGTGAAAGGAAAGGAATCCCCTCGTTTTGCCTCCAACAAAAACACTTTCTTCAATCTGTATCCTGTGCTTTCTTTTTTCCAGCCCCTTGTCCTCCATCTGTCATATCTAAGCAGTTCAACTGTGGCACCAACACAGCCGTGTTCAGCTGGACTGACCCTGCGGGAAGCGTGAGCTTCCGGGGTCAGCTCGGAGGAGAAGGGTATCAGGATAGCTGTCAGACTACAAATACCAGCTGCGTGTTCCAAAACCTTCCCTGTGACTTGGATTTCAATGTAACAGTCCAGGCTCAGGGGTTGCACTGCCCCAGTGTCCTGAGTGTCAGTGAATCCCTCCAAACAGGTCATTATTCCATTGGTGTGCTGCTAGTGAATAAAAAAGCATCTTTTCAGATATTTCTTTTCAACGCGACTCCATCCCCTACTGCACAGATTCTGCCTCAAACTGTGCAAGATGGCAGCATTCATATCCACAATATTTCTGCTCAACTTCTGGATAGTGGGAGGAAGTGGAGACGTGTCGTCCATCTTTATATGGAGTCTACATCCAAAAGCAATAAATCTGATTATTACAGAGACGAAAAAATTGTTCTAAAGAAGGCATTTAATACGTTAATAATATTTTGTGCCTGTCTTGAGTAAGATGAGAAGGTTGAAACAATTTCAATAAAACTGGCTAATTAGCTAGTAGCCTGTTAGCCTAGCATAATGATAAAGGAAACAACATACCAGCACATATATGCTACAAGGTATTTCTTCAGTTTGATCTGTACAAAAACTGCAGTCACTGAACATAACAGCAAAATGAGTACGATGTGCTGTGTCCCCAGGCCTCCCATCAAAAAAATGTTTTGCATAAAAGCACGATTAGTATCATTCTTCTCTCAACTGTTCCTCCAGGTCTGAGTAAACTTCACAAAAATTTAGCTGATGCGTTTTATATTTATCAATCCACTGTCACCCATCTTTTCTTTTTCTGTTTCCCAGTCCCGTGTGCCCCGCAGAACGTGAGCGCAACTCCTGGCTGTTTCAATCACTCAGCCCTGGTGACATGGGTAGGAAGCCCCAGTGCAGTGGGATACAACGTGACAGGGACAGGACAGGACGGACACACACACCTCTGTCAGACCAACACCACCATGTGTCAAATACCTGACATCCACTGTGGTGAAACTTACATCATCAAGGTCACACCGTTCTCTGAGACATGCACAGGAGACCACAGTGCAGCTTTAAGCTTAAGTGCAGGTGCAGGAATACTTGATAACCAAAGTTCAACTGTTACATTACTGCTTAGAAAGAAAAAGGACAATATTAAACCTTTTTCTTTCATTTCCTTCAGGTCTTTGTGCTCCCAGCAACGTCACAGCGTCTCCAGCTTGTGACGACAGCACTGTGTCTTGGTCTCTAGTAGCAGGGGCAGAGATGTACTTAGCAACAGCGACTGCAGACGATGGACACAATCACACTTGCAGCTCAAACGGGTCCCTCTCATGCAACTTCACTGACCTCCACTGTGGGGAAACCTATTCTGTTGCCGTGGTTACCGTGGACAGGGGCTGCCGGAGCGAGCCGAGCTCAGCCGTGATGCTGAGAAGAGGTGACTGAATGAACCGCAATGAGTCCGTGTTATTCGATATGATGTCGATGAATTGTTTTCAACTTCCTTTTGCATTGCCCAGCTCTGTGTTCATCTACTAACCTGACGGGCCAGGTCAACTGTGACAACAACACGCTGACCCTCATGTGGGACGCGAGTCTAGAGGCCGGGGCCACATACACTTTACAAACTCAGATGATGGGCGGTGGACTCCCTCCTTCAGAGCAAAACACCTCCAACACCTCACACACTTTCACCAACCTGCTGTGTGGACAGAGATATGCTTTCCGCATCGCAACAAAGGACGGAAACTGCCGCAGCAGCTACAGTCCACCCACTGAGATAAGCACAGGTAGAATGTGTTTCTATGGCAATGGCTCTGGTATAGCAAAAATAGTATCATCACTTAAAATCAACATATATTAAGTATCACTTGTCCCCCCCTCCTTTTAGCCCCTTGTCAGCCCACCAACTTCACTGCTCGTGTGGACTGTGGCACAAACAATGGGCATTTCATGTGGGTTGAGAGCATCGGAGCGGGTTTCTACACTGTGGAGGTGACGGGAGAGCACGGCCACGTGGCGTCCTGCTCCTCCAACAGCACCTCCTGCGCAGTAAAACTCCACTGCAGCCGCTCGTACTCCGCAACACTGGTGGCTTCCACCGAAAGCTGCAACAGCACCAAACACGCCTACATCCATTTTGAATCAGGTGAGATATGTGCGCAAATATAGAAACAAAAAAAATACAAAAATATAGATTCAAACTCATCCTCATCTCTATCTCTATCTCCTTATCATGTGACAGATCCAAATCAAATATCCAAATACTTTCAGAACTCAGTATATAATTTCTGTCATTTCAATCAACAAAAAGATAAACAATTATCATAAAAACGACAGATCGGTAATATTGGACTTTCCTCGCATCTGTCTGTAAAAAGTGTTTGTTCCTATGTCAGCCATGTTTGAGGGAAAGGGAGACGGGGAGCATCACATCCTATAACACGTACACATCGCTCTAAAGACCAGGATGTCCTCTTTCTAATACAGCAGGGATTGATAAAGTAGCTCAAAAGAATCAATTTCATATTTTGCCACCAATTCCTTGTATTTACCTATTTCTGACACCTCAAATTCTTCTGAATTTCTTTACTTGCAGCATATGTGCTTATGTGTGATCAAAACTCTCTCCCATAGCTCCCTGTCTCCCAGGCGACGTGGTAGCAGACCTAAACTGCAACACTAATGTGATGAATGTGAGTTGGACGCAGAACATTGGCTCAGACGAGTACACCGCCATGGCCATCGGCACCGACGGACACAACACGTCCTGTAACTCAACTTCCAACTCCTGCTGCATCCATGACCTGCAGTGTGGCAAAGTGTACGACGTGGTCGTCACCTCTTCCTCCGTTCACTGCAGCATCATCGCCGGCTCGGACTACAAGGTTCAGTCCGGTGTGTGCAGCTCTTTTGTTTTCAGAATTTGAACCTAAATCATGTTGTTGAAGAATAAAGTTTGATGGTTTTGAATTGAATCTTCTTTCCACCAGCTCCCTGTAAACCGGAGAACACCACTGTTGACCAGAACTGTAGCAGCAACGTCATGACAGTAAAATGGGACCGGAGTGGTACAAACCAGAATCACACTGTCACAGCCTCGTCTGCTTCAGGCGTTAACTCGACCTGTGAATCCACCGAGAGCAGCTGCTCCTTCCTGGACCTGGGCTGTGGTCAACTCTACACTTTCACTGTGATGGGACACACCAATGTGTGCATGAGCGAAATAAGCAGCCCTATGGAGAAGACCACCGGTACATTGAATGAGTTTACTTTGATAACCACATCTTAATGGAATACTTTGCCTTTTTGATGGGAATGCACTTTTTTGCCACAGTTTCTGAACGCTAAATATGAAGCTACCACTAGCTGCTACCTTGCTTAGCTTAGGGAAATATCTACTAAATCAAAGATAAGAAAATCGAAACACACATTGTGGTTTTACGATGTTTATATTCCAGATAATTTTTTAGTTGGATGTTTGTATAGGCTACTATGGTTATTTTATTATATAATTTCTCAGGTTCACAGATGAGCATGGATGACTAACCGAGCTAAACCCGTCGGGACCCGACCAGTTGGGCTGGCGTTTTGTTATGCTGCGAACACCTTTATTTGGGAAAAACATCGAGCTTGGGGGTTTGGACACAGAAAAAATATTGTCTGTTATTCGGTTCAGTGTTGGATTCTTTTCTCTTGGGCTCAGTCGGGTTCAGAGAGAAAATCGCTGCTCAAGCTGCACTTTCAAGTGCACACAGGAGCAGGTAGGCAGGTATGAGTGTTTTAGAAATGCTGCAATCTTTCCACATTATTTGGAGCCACAGTCTGCACAGTAGCGTTCGGCAGGTGAAGCAATTGTATGGATTCAGGTTTTGCCCACAATTTTACGCAACAAAATTACTGAAAAAATTAAACTTTAGCATTCATCAGTGTGATAAGAACAATCTAAAATGACAGAAACTTTCTTTTAGACCAATTTATTTAATGTCCTTTCCCTGTTCAGTTTGCTCCATGTCTTATCCACTAACATTGAAGAGGCAGAGTTTATGACTGCGTATAATGTAGCCAGCCACTAGGGGGGGATTGACATTCATTTCACATTTGAGGATCTGTCTTTGGTTTCCCACGCTTTATGCTAAGCTAAGCTAACCATCTGCTGGCTGTAACTTCCTATTTAGCGTACAAACATGAGAATGGTCTTCATCTTCTAAAATAATTATTGGCAAGAAAGCAAATAAGCATTTTCCCAGTTCTGCAACTCTTTCCTTTTTTTTTAGGGTATTTTTATCTTCAATTTCATTGGTCTCCTGTTCTCAGCTGCCCTTCTCTCTTGCGCTAGCCCCGTGTCCTCCCACCAACGTGTCAGCTGAGCTGAACTGTACCACACACCAAGCTCTGGTCAGCTGGAGTAGTGCAGCTGCAGCTACCGCCTACAGCATCCAGGCAAACTCCACCAATGGACATAACTCCTCCTGCAGTGACATGGGGACGTCCTGTCACCTGGACAACCTGGTCTGTGGACAGCAGTACTCTGTTGTTGTTGAGGCAATGCACACTGGGTGTCCCGGACCTGCCAGTCCCCCGGCCATGCTCACTACAGGTGGAAACAACTCAAAACATTAGAGGTTGATAGCTATTTTATTTCAACGAAAATGGCAATTACCTTTTTCTTCCCCTTTTTAGAACCGTGTGTACCCACAAATCTCTCTGTCCACTACAATGTGAGCACTGCTCAGGTGATGTGGGACGCAGCAAGTGGTGCCAGCTCCTACTCTGTTGAGGCCGTGACTGACCAGGGCTCGACAGTCACCTGTAACACCACCAACAACGGCTGCTCCCTGAACGGCCTCCAGTGCGGTCACATCTATAACGTGACTGCAACTGCACACAGCCAGGCCTGTGACAGTTTGATGTCTGCGACTCATCACCTCATGACAGGTTCGTTACCTGCTCAGGGAAGGGATTCTGGCTACAGGTATATACGACAAGCCGTATTTACATGTGTGTTTTCCCTTCACTTAGAACCCTGCCCACCCACCAACGTTCAGGCCAATATATCCTGTGAACAGCTCACTGCCACAGTCTCCTGGGAAAGGAGCAACCTCGCTGTGGATTACATCGCCTACCTTGATAACCGAAATGGCCAATGCACATCCTGTGCTACCACAGACACCCAGTGTAATGTCTCAGGGCTGGCATGTGGCACCGAGTACAACGTCTGGGTCAAGGCCCTTGGACAACAGAACAACAGCTCTGACAGCACGGTGGTGTCTGCTACATCAGGTGAATTCATGTTTGAAGTAACACTGTAGATCCGTTAAAAATACTTAAAAGTCCTTAAGAGCCAGCATTAACTGAGAAAACATAAAATATTAAGGATTCTGAACAGAGTTTGGTGTATTTGTTACCAAGGCAGGGCTTCAGGTTCCTATTCATGAGGAAATCAGTTTCAGTTCAGTGAGTGGGACTACGCAGTGTGTCTGGATGTTCATTTTTGTATAATAGAAAATTATGTTGAAGGGAATGCCCGAAGGTTCTTGGAATTGGAGAATCGGTAAGTGAGGACTGTGAGATGCAACTGAAAGCTGTTTACGTTTGATAAGTGGACCATTGAGCTCAGATCCTCTTCACAATAAAACTGTTAATATGAATTGGTCATAAACCTTAACTCGTTACACTCTTCCTGGTCCTACAGGGCCTTGCAAGCCGAGCAGCATCGAAGCCATCATGGACTGTGAGGCCTCCAATGCTACCGTGTCATGGCAGCCCAGCGTCGGAGCTGTGTCCTATTCTGCTGAGCTCACAGCGTCATCGGGCCACACCAGCAGCTGCACCACCAACCACACCAACTGTCAGCTGAGCCCGCTGCAGTGCGGAGAGGAATACAACGTTACCGTGACGGCTCGGGGGGGAGGCTGCAACAGCACTGCTCAAATGGCCGGACACCTGACCACAGGTAGAGCCTGGTCACCTGTGTGTGTTTGTAGCATGTCTGACATTGTGTTTGAGGGAAATCAACCAATAGACATTCAAATATACACTGGTTTACACACTCTTTACGTTATTCTTCACACTTTATTTGTAACTACCTCTGTTTCATCTATTACTTCCCCCCAGAGCCCTGTGTTCCCCAAAATCTCTCTGTCCACTACAATGTGAGCACTGCTCAGGTGATGTGGGCCGCAGCCAGCGGTGCCAGCTCCTACTCTGTTGAGGCTGTGACTGACCAGGGCTCGAAGGTCACATGCAACAGCACCAACAACAGCTGCTCCCTGAACGGCCTGCAGTGCGGTCAGATCTATTACGTCACTGTGTCGTCACACAACCAGGCCTGCAACAACACCCTGACCTCTGAACCCCAATGCCTCACGACAGGTGGGTCACGTGATTAGCGAGAAACTTAAAATGGCTGACTCTTCTCATTGTGCACAGTTGTGACCCTGTATATTTCACCTTTAAATATGTGTGTTATCTCTTCACTCAGAACCATGTGCACCCAGCAATGTTCAGGCAAATGTTGTGTGTGAACAGCTCACTTCGAATGTGTCCTGGGAGCAGAGTGACCTCGCTGTGGGTTACGTCGCCTACCTCGACAACCAAAACGGTCACCACACTTCCTGTGTCAGCGTGAACACCCAGTGTAGCGCCTCAGGGCTGACCTGCGGCACAGTGTACAACGTCTGGGTCAAGGCTCTGGGAGAAAAGTACAACAGCTCTGACAGCAACGTGGTGACCCTCACATCAGGTAATGACTCAATCAATTCCTCTGTCAATTTATCCACATTGTGTTTTCTTTTTGCGACATTTCATTAACGTACTTGTGCTGTTTCCTCAGCTCCGTGCCTGCCTGGAGCCATAGCAGTAGCGGTCAACTGTAACTCTGACGGTGCTGCCGTTGTGTCCTGGAATACAACTTATGGCACAGCGAACTTTTCCCTGACAGCCCCAGTCAATGGAAGCCTCCAGACTTTGTGTACGACTCAGCAGAACTCATGTAACGTTACAAATTTGACGTGTGGGGAAACCTACAACCTCAGCCTCACCGTCAGCAACGAGCAGTGCAGCCTCGCAGCACCGATGCCCGCTAACCTCACCACACGTAAGTGGATTGTTCACAGTTAGTCCTCGTGGTGCTCTGGCTTTCATTTGTTTCGAGATTTGACCCTTGACCTATCGCACTTCTCCTCAGGTCCTTGTCCACCTCAGCGTGTGGATGTTAACCGGCAGTGTGGCTCCAGCTCCACAGTCCTGTCCTGGGAGGAGGATTCTGATGTTGATCTGTACACAACAGTTGCCATCAATGCATCAGGGGGAGAGGTGGAGAGATGTAACTCTACAGGCTCCAGCTGTCCCTTCAACAATCTGGCCTGCGGAGAGACGTTCAACTTTACTGTCACTGCTCACAGTGGAGGCTGCTGCAGCCAGGCCAGTGAGACTGTGTCCATTCAAACAGGTACTTTCTGGTGTATTATTCAGATGTGTAAATTAACTATATACACTCAGTAAAGAAATACATTTCAGTTCAGTGTTTAGATATTTCAACTTCACTGCCACTAGATGTCGCACTAGCACCAGCATCTCATCTCAAACCAAAACAAATTCTTTGTCAATATTAAGATTAAGATGCATTTATTTATCCCACACACATGCACAGACATGCACGGGGAAATTTAACCTCTGCTTTTAACCCATCTGGTGCCAGACACACAGAGCAGTGGGCAGCCGTGTACGGCGCCCAGGGAGCAGTTGTTAGGGGAGTAAGGTGCCTTGCTCAGGGGCACTAGACAGGGTAGGGAGAATCCTCTTGGATTTTTGGACAGATCAATCCAGGTTCGTCTTTTTGTTGTTTCTCTGTGGAGTCGAACCAGAGAACACCAGAGACTTTTTCTGCCCATAGTCCAAGTTTCTGCCACTAGTCCACCACCTCTCATCATGTTCTTATCATGTTCTCAGAAGATGGGCGTTGTGTAGCAACAACGAGAAGCAAAACTCAAGTTAGTTTGTGTAGTGTTATCTCTTATCCCATCCTCCCATCCAAGTTTTGTGATAATCGGTTGAGACAAACAATCAAACAAATAATCAACTAAAGTGCAAACCTCCACCAAGACCACACATTCCCCTTATGAAACCACATTTGAATGCCAAAGAATTAACCTAAATCTCGCAAATATAAAGATATTAAAAAGCCCCCTGATTTGGATCTGCACCAAAATGTGATGGGATCTTCCCTGACCCATACCCATCCTCTCATCAAGTTTTTTCCGATCATCTGTGCTGTCACAGTTATGGATCACAAATCACAAAACTAATTCATTCAGTTCATTTCATGTTTAACTTTTACTGTAGGATCTGAAGATCTGCAGATTCTTCATCTGTTTTCTCTATCTCCTGTCCTCTTGCTCTTCTCAGAGCCTTGCCAGCCTGTCATCACGTCAGCTCAGGTGCTCTGTCAGAGTGACCAGGTCCAGATCTCCTGGCTCCAAGCAAGTGGTGTCATGAACTACTTAGTCAACGTCATGGGGAGCCTCGGATACGTGGACGCCTACAACACGATCCAGACCCTTCTGTCAGCCACCCTGCCATGTGGACAGGACTACAATGTCACCGTGCAAGGACAGGGCAGCCAGTGTGACAGCGTCCGTAGCAGCCCTGCCTTCTTCAAAACTCGTACGGTTTTGTATGTTACACCTCACTAATGCTTTATCATAGCGTGTGTGTGTATGTTTACACCCCTCCTCTCTCCACAGCTCCATGTGTCCCCCAGGATGTGAACACCTACGTTCAGTGTGAGTCTAACATGGGCTCTGTCAGCTGGGGACCCAGCGATGGTGCCGAATCATATGTTGCTGTAGCAACTGGCCTTGATGGCCACAATCACCCGTGTGTCACCAACACCACCTCGTGCACGTGGAACAACCTGCACTGTGGGGAGGAGTACACTGTTGTAGTGAGAGCCAAGGAGGGCAACTGCACCAGTGTGCCCAGCAACAGCTCGGTCATCCATATGGGTATGTCATGCATATTTATAAAGCACGTATGAATAAATGGTAATGTTTTTGTATTTGTATGTATTTTCTTTTTAATAATTTTTCCCTCAAAAAATAATTTAATTTGGTACTAGAGTGTGTTTGATATGTTGCATTTGTCTAAAAGCAAACATACATATTGATGGAATAAAGTTTCCAAGCAGTAATCTTCAATGGAGGAATCTTTGCTTCAAATCAAGTTTTTATTTCAAAGACACTTTTATTTTTCTTGCAATGTGTACCAAATTAGTACATTTCCTAGGAATTTATAAGAATTTACAGGCCCACAAATTAAAAATGTTTCCAAATAAATAATTACAATGGCACTCGGAGGGCGTATACCTCTGCAAAGGCCCAACAGTCCCCTAATGAAACCACTAGACCCAGATTTTGATTTGGATCTGTACCAAATTGCGCACACTCTAAACTGAGAAATCAATAAAAACATCCCTGACATCTGATCCATCATCTTTCTCTCTTCCAGATCCCTGTGTGCCTCAGAATTTGGTTGCCTCTGCGGACTGCAACATGAAAGTCGTCTCCCTGAGCTGGGATGCGAGTAATGGGACCCAGTTGTACATGGTATCTGCTGAGGGAGGAGACAATACGACTGGGCTCACCACTAATGTCACCACAGCTCACTTCTCTGACTTAGCGTGTGGACAAAACTACAGCCTCACAGTCACGCCTCACAACCCGCAGTGTCCTGGCAACTCCAGTGCACCGGCTTTCATACAGACATGTAGGTTCAGTACCTGTTATGTGTCAGATGTGAGTTTAGTTGACTCAAACATATCAAGTAATAAGAGTAGGAGTAACCTTGGATCGGTTATTATTTGTCCTTTCTTCAGGGCCATGTCCACCTTCAGGAATCTCTACCACGCAGGACTGTCTCTCTGGTAACGTCACGGTAACATGGCAGGCCGGTAATGGGTCCGACTACCACACAGTCACCATGGAAACTGACTCTGGCCTCTCGGAAACATACATGTCCAACTCTAATCAGAAAATCATCCCAGGCTTGACCTGTGGACACAACTTCTCTGTGACGGTCACTGCTTCCAACCAACAGTGCAACTCCACCTCTAGTGAAACCAACCGTCTGCAGCCAGGTGAACAGGAAATATTGAAAAAGTTGTGATTATTTTATTAGTTAAATTACACCACAACACCTTCCTCACATGTAACCTATAGTAAATACTATCTATCAAATGTCAGCATAAGTTGTAGCAGTGATAAACTGACTCTTTTTGTTGTCCGTCTTTTATCTGCAGTTCCATGTGTCCCCACTAATGTCTCCGTGGTGATGGACTGTGCCAACAACACCGCTCTTGTGTCCTGGTCTGCCAGTCGCGGGGCTCTTCAGTACTCAGTGACAGCCCGCGGTAGTCATAGCAACGCCAGCTGCCAGACCTCTGACCTCAGCTGCAGCCTTGGCAACCTCACATGTGGCAGCAGCTACACCATCCGGGTAGCAGCCATGGACGACAGCTGCTCTAGTGTCCCAAGCCAGGCTGTGGTGTTAAACTCAGGTGAGATCAACATCAACAACAGCAACAACAACAACAACAACAAACACACTCATGCACAGTTAAAGTCTTTTTTTGTGCTGACTAATCTTTTTAACTTCTTATTCCCAGCCCCCTGCCCACCCCAGAACCTGAGTGCCCACTTCAACTGTTCTTCCAACCACATGACGGTTTCCTGGGACGCCACCAGGGAAGCGGACCACTTCCTGGTGTCAGTGGTCACGGACAACGGAGGAATCAACGAGTCATGTAACACCACAAACACAGCGTGCTCCCTCAGCAATGTGACCTGCGGGAAAACCTTCACTGTTCATGTCACCTCTGTCAGAGGCGACTGCAGCAGCCAGCAGAGCCAGACCCACACCGTCCAATCAGGTATGAGGGCTTTACAAAAATCATCCATCATCTGATGAACAAAATGTCCATCCGGTCACTTTTTTTTTAACATTTCTATGGGATCTCCAGCTCCCTGCCGTCCTCAGGGAATCAGGGGCAACCTCGACTGTGTCACCAATTCTGCTTGGATCTCATGGGACGCGGCTCCGGGGGCCGACAGCTACACTGTGTCAGCTGTGGGTGGAGGGAACCACACGGGCAACTGCAGCACTTCCAGTAACACCACATGTGAGGTGGAAGACCTGGAATGTGGGGTTCTCTATCATTTTAGCGTTACTGCTAAAAACAGCCAGTGTGAGAGTCCACCGGGCGCCACCGTCGACTTGCAGACAGGTAACAGACTTCAGTCTTTGCAATGAGAGAAATTTGCCATTTTTTGTCCTTCCAAAGAGGAATTAGAGCTACAGTGGCACTGATAATGAAATGTTCCTCCTCTTCCTCCAGCCGCCTGCTCCCTCTCTGCCATTACAGCCATCTCTCAGTGCCACAACTCCTCCATCCTCGTCATGTGGGCCCTGATGGAGGGCGGCGTGGGGAACACAGTGTACACCGTCACAGCAGAGGCCAGCGATCACACCCGCCTATCCTGCAATGACACAGGCACTAGCTGCTACCTGTCTGGAGCGCAGTGTGACCTTCGTTACACCATCATCGTTGCAGCTTCATCAGACCAGTGCAGCAGCATGAGAAGTCCTCCCTACAGAATTAGCATGGGTACATTTTATTTTAAATGATCAAAATTTGGACAGGAACTTTGTTTGTTCTTACTACCTTATCGTAGTCATTCCCCAGTTTAGGACCAACTGGGTTTCATAAAAAAAGCCTGTTTTCAGCCTCTGAACACTGATTTATTTCCTCTTCCCAGAGCCCTGTCCACCCAGGAACGTGTCGGTTGACTCCTCCTGTGAGGACCACAGTGCGCTGGTGTCCTGGACTCGCTCTCCTGTTGCTGAAACCTACAGTGTTGTTGCTATGGGTGCAGATGGACACGTGCATAAGTGCAACACCACCTCCAGTAACTGCAGCGTATCCGATCTCCACTGTGACGAGCAGTACACAGTATTTGTAACTGCCCACCATGAGAACTGCTCCAGCAGAGCCAGTCAAAATGCAACAGTGAATACAGGTACTTGTTTTATATAAAGAATGTGTTACTATGAATTCAAGAGCCCCATGATGAGTGAAAATTACCTTTAGACTGCCAGCACGATAAGATTTCAATTTCTTTCCTATCCAGGTCCCTGCCAGCCAGATGGAGTCTCAGTTACCTTCCACTGTAACAATCAGTCTGCAGTGCTTTCATGGACGCCCAGGGACAACGCTGTAGAGTACTATGGCTGTGCTCAATCAGCGAATGGAGAGATGCTGTACTGTTACAGCACAGATGGAAATTGCACCATCGACGGTCTTGAATGTGGAGCAGTTTACAATTTCTCTGTCCAGGCCTCAGATGGCACATGCAACAGCTCCTTCAGTGAATCAGTGCAAAGGGGAGCAGGTAACAGAGCTGCATGTTCCTGCTCACAATCTAACATTAGTGCATTTTAAGTGGAGTCATTCATTAAATCCTTCCTTCTCTCCTGTAGTTCCCTGCCCTCCCGACACCGTAGAGGTGCAGCTGCTGCCGATGCAGACGGAGGTGCAGGTGACGCGCGTCACTTGGACACAGATTTCCTGCAGCGACACTGAGTACAAGTTGGCGCTGACAGGAAGTTTGCTGGGAGACAACCAGGCCCTGTTCGAGCTCAGCTCCTATTGGACAAACCGCACGTACTTTGAGATTCCTCTCCCCTGTGGTTCGTCCTACGAGGCCACAGTGCAGAGCAGGAACAGTGCTGGGACCAGCAACGCTTCTGTGGCTCTCACTGGAACAACAGGTAGACTACACCCAACATTCAAGCTGCTGTTCACACTGATTTAGCTGTTGCAATTCAACAATTACAGTAATTCCACTGAAATGTGGTGAAGTAGAAAAACACTCAAGTCCCTCAAGTGTGTACTTTAGCACAGAATGTGTGTAGTTGGTTATACTGGTCAGTTTTGTGTTGATTTAATCTTATACTTGGGCACTTGTTGATATTGTTGGTTACACTGTGCTTTCCCTGCTATGATAAGGCACACCGTGAGGCCTGTTATTTCTCATTTAGCCTTGAGTATTGAAGGTTCTAGGTCAAAGCCGGACTCAACCATGTTTCTGGTGCTTTAACTTGTTTCTTGTCTCTTCCCCCAGCTCCTTGTCCACCATCAGCAGTGGTGTACAGCGGCAACAGCACCTTTGCCTCAATTTCCTGGAACGCCTCAGTGTATGCCACTGCATACACTCTGTACGACAACAGTGTGACGCCATTGACTCAGCTGTGCAGGGTGGTGGGTCTGTCCTGCTCTCTTTCCAACATCACGTCCAGCAGCCTGGTGATCACAGCCAGCAACGCAGCGGGAGAAAGTGAAGCTGAGCAAATAACCAACGGTAGGACCTGTTGTGTTCGTACAAAAATAAGCAAAATGCTGTATTTATTCAAACAAACTGACGTCAGCTTTTTCTCTTTAGTGATACCGCATACACGGAGGAGGAGACAGCTTCTTGAAGTGCAGGATGGTGAGTTTGTATTTGTGAGAAGCTCTTGTGACTGATTTTGAGACGTACTTGATGTGTTTGGCACGGATTTTGGAGCTGATGGCCATGGGCCGGATCCAGGGCCGGATCCAGGGGGAGGTACTGGCCCCAGCTGAAATCTGAGTGGCCCCTGTCCTGTCAGTAGTCATTAAAAAAAATTGCCAGTAAAAAAATAACAATAAATATGACAACAATTTTTGAGGTTCACAAAGTGTTTGAAGGACAATTTTCAAAATGTGGCTTTGCTCAAATCTATAGAGCTAACAGCAAACAAGGAACGACTTAGCTGTGCATCTGGAGATGTGAACAGGCGTTGGATGTATAATTGGTCCCTCTGTGTAAATTGTGGCCCCTTTATGGCCCCCGATTTAGAAAAATCCCAGACCCGCCACTGTGATGGCCTTCCTGCTGCAAGCTGTTCCTTCAACGAGAGAAATGTTTTCTAAATATATTCACTTAAATGCAATCTCTGTTTATTCTCGATTAATAGAACTCAAGGCCATAAACCCAGTCAAAACCAAATTCACACTTCTGTCTTGTCCCCCCCCCCCCCCACAGGAGGCCTTTCAGCTCCCGTTCTACACATCAAACACATAGCTTCGACAGTTGTGTTAGTCGAGTGGGAGACAGTGGACGATACAACCGAGTACAGCCTGGTGAGAAGGCAGCAGGGCAGTTCCAGTCCGCCTGAGGAACTTACAGTCTACGGGGGAATGATCCTAGTCACTGAATTGAGCCCCAACTCCAACTACTGTTTCACTGTGTCAGCCAGCAGCTCGGTCACTAGTGGACCCGAGTCAGAGCCTGTGTGTGTGCAAACTGGACCAGGGCTTTCCCGGTAGACAGGAACGGAATAATTGTAGACTAGAGGTCTGTGCACGTCTCCCAATTTAATGTGATGGTCTTTAAGGATTTGGGGTATTAACTTACAATTCACGATAACTTTAAAGCTTATAGAAAATGGGCGTTAGTGTGGGTTACTTTGACGTTTACATTTCTGATGGTTATGCATAAGCTGCAGCTTTTTAGATTATTGTAATACTGAAGCCACGGCCTACTACGCCGAGCCTTCATGTATTTAATTACTCCCATATGTGAAATATAACTAGATGTCTTCAAAATAAAAGCCAGTGGCCTCAAGATTTGAAGTTCTTCTATTCTGTACTTGTGCCCATTGCAGTTGTACATGTTTGTCTGCTCTTGGTTGAGGTTATATATTTTTTATCTGGGGTTTTTTTCCTCCTGCTTTTTATATCAGTAATATATCAGGAAGTGTTGCACATGTCCAGAGTATTCACGTGTTTGTCATTTCTGAATGTATATTTTTAACATGGAAATTATTTTCACACTACATTCTAATAAAACTAAAAAAAATGTTGCTTGCTTTCAACGTTTGCAGTTTACCCATCTACCCTTTATGTCTTATGAAAATAGAAATGGTTAATACAACTATATCAATTCTCAATATTACGACTGAAAATGTTTTACTTTATTCTACAAAATGTACAAATTTATTCGCGATAATTACGACTTTCTTCTAAATTACAACTTAAATCTAATAAGTTTATTTAATTTGGCCTTCATATTTGCTACCATTATAATAAGTCTATATACATGCTAATTGTTAATTTCGACTTAAGTGAAAAATATAAATTTTCACTACTTAAACACCCGTTTCTTTGAAAAGAAAGACAAATGTTCTTCGTAAAAGTGTTTATTAGAAAACAAAATGCAACAGAGCAACAATCCAATCACAGCACAAGCAGGGCTGAACTGTGTGTGGTAAAAAAAACATTACCCTTTGCATACTGCCCTTTGGAGGATTAAAATATTTTCAGGCTGTCAACACACGATCAATGATGGAGTTACCCATCACTGTCTAATGGCTGTTAGGACTCATTGCCACTACATACGATATTTAACCGTTTACCTTGGACTGTTCAGGGAGTTTCATCAGAATACAGAAGACAAATGAGTTTACGACTGAGGGTATTTTCAGTCATATTCTCTGTAGTATTAGTGAAATATAAAAAAGGCTTCTGCACAGCCCGAACAGTTCATTATTATTAATTAAATGGCGACAGTGTTGAGCTGAGCTTTCGGCCCGAACCAAGCCCAAACCAGTGGTGAATGTAAATCCGACCACTTATCGTGTGTAGACAGCTTTCAAAACATTATTTACAAACCCATTACATCCTGGGGCAAAAGAAAGATCCATATAAAATTAAAATGCCATTTTTGCTTCTTTCCAAATTTCAAGTGAAGACTAACAATTGTCTAAATCGGGAGTGAAAAAGGCAGAAAAACACAAAAAAGTAAAGCAACATTGCATTGGCCAAAGATAACATAACCAGATGTCCAGCGTGCTAACATTCCCAGTCTTCGGCACAAGAGACAGATCAGACAACTGGGTAGAAAAAAGGGAGAAAAACACGGGGAATAGAAGAAGTAATATTGCTGCGGGGCGACATTTACTCAGTGCTCTGACTCCTTCTGCGTTCACTATGTTTACAATGGTCATTATTGGACTCGCGCTGATGATGACTCTTCTCTTTGCTACGACTACGTTTGTGGGGGCGCTGTTCCCCATCTCTGTCCCTGTCTTTCTCTTTGCTCCGGCTGCACTCTCGTTTGCGGTTCTTCTCCTCGCCACTTTTGTGCTTCCTTTCCCTGCTTCGACTCCGACTGGACTTTTTGGCTTTCCTTTCTTCTCTGCGTCTCTCCCTGTCCTCTTTGTGCCTCCTGTCGTCATTCTCTCCCCTGCTCTTCTTATCCCTGGACTTCTCACTCTCAGTGCCTCTATCTTTATGGTGATCCCTTTCCTTCTTCTTGCTCCTGTCATCTACGCCGTCTCTTTCTTTGTCTTTGCGTTCGCTTCTTCCGTCCCGACTGCCGCTGCGACTTCTTCTGCGTTCTCGTCGTTCTTGGTTACGGTCTGCGCTGCGGGACCGCCGTCTCTCTCTGTCCCTATCCTTATCCTTGTCCCTGCCATCCCTCTCTTTCTTTTGCCGGTCACGCTCTCTGTCCAGCTCTCGGTCGAAGCTGGGGCCGTGGCGCTCCTTCTCGCGATGGTGGCTACTGCTCCTTGACCGTTTGGGCGACCGTTTAGGCGACCGTTTAGGCGACCGTTTAGGCGACCGTTTGGGTGAGCGTTTAGGCGATCGTTTAGGAGATCGTTTAGGAGACCTTCTGGGACTCGGGGATCGTCTCGGTGTCCTAGGAAAAAAGGTACCATAAGCTTCAAGCACTTAAACATTCTTATCTAATCATGATAAGTCAGATCATTTGATTTTTAACAGTAACCATGGCCCAATTATTTGACCTGGAAAAAACCCTAACAAAAACAAATGAACAAAGAGGATGCGTTTTTCTGGATCAAACATGACAATACATGCAACCCAGCATCAGCAAAGGTTTAATTTTGAAGAAATTTTTGAGAAATACACAAAATTAACAACATCTGATATATGTCATAAAATGAGGAATAAAGATGAACTGAACAGTTTCACTTAAATCAGTTAGAGAAAAGACACATGATAAAGGTAAGTTTTAAAAATAAATAATCTAAATAGTTTGAATCCCTTACCTGGAGCTCCGTTTTTCCCCTTGCCTCCCTGCCTCCCCTGTGAACGTGGCCTCTTCCTCCTGTGTCTCCTTCGGAGCAACCTTACGAGGTCTTGCCTTCATCTGCTGGTCAATAAGTTTCTGCACGGGCACTGGGATACGGGGGAAGAGGGTGGAGAACCACTCGAGTTTGGTCAGGAAGGAGCGCAGCATCTCTCCAACGGTCATCACACAGCCGCCTCCTGCCTTCACGTCCAGCTCCTACAACAAAATGGTGGCAAAGTGCCATAGAGAAAACTCAATTAGCACAGGCAGGAAGCAGGTAAAACTGACTGATTGCTTTTTCAATTTAACCTCAAACCAAAAAGCAATTTGTGATGACCAAGTACTGACCCTTCACCTCTGTTCATCTAGCTTAATCTTTCAAACAAATGTGTCTGGTTTTACTTCTGCTAATTTTTACAAGAGGAAAAAACATTTTAATATAGCTAAATGTTTCGGCTGGCAGATACTGGAGTGTGCATTTACAAAGTGAGCTTTGATAATCAAGTCAACTTTATATTCATCTTTTGAAATATATTTGTTCTTTTCTTTCGATGATCCATTTAAAAAACCTCAAAAAGTGGCTGCAATTACTTATTACAGACCTTAAATAAAGAGAATATAGAGCAAATCATTGAAATAAATCTTGATTGAACTGAAAGAACAAAGACAGGAGCCTTGGCTTATTTCATCTGTCTCCAAATACCACAATAAACTCAGGGGATAGTTTACCCAAAAATGAAATTTCACTCATCATCTACTCACCATGTCGATGGAGGGATGACAAAACACTAGTTTCAGGGGTGACAGCGTTGCACCCAAATCAAATAGGATTGAAGTAACAAGGGATCACTTCTTCAAATGTATAAAACTGAGAAATAAAAGAAAATGCCTCCACTCTGCTCCTGTGGCGTCTTCCAAGTGTCAAGAAGTCCTGACATTCCAATTTGACTTGAAACGGTCATCTCCGCCATGTCTTTAGCCTAAACGTCCACCGGAGGAAGATAACTTGTTTCGAGTCGAATTTGAATGCCAGCTTGAAGACACATGGATGACACCACAGGAGCAGCATGGAGGCATTGTATGTTTTTTTTTATGTTTTCTTACGTTTGAAGAAGTGGTCACTATTTACTTCAATTGTATTAGATTGGGCTACAACGCTGTTTATTCCTGAAAGTAGGAACATTCCTTAAGTGTTTCGTGGACTCAAACAACTCCATCAGCATAGTGGTGAAAAGATAGAATGGATTTTCATATTTGGGTGAACAATCCCTTTAAGGTGAATACAAGTGCCCACAGTGTAAACACAGACTGGCGCAGGTAGGTAGATGCACACCAGTTGAATAGTTGTCAACTTTATATGGTAGAGAACAGCTGCTTTGCACTCACACACGCAAACCAACAGTGCTGAGATACAATTTCCAATTCACCTGCCGCACAATAGGCATCTAAAGAAAAAAACAGGGGAATTAACCAGGTGCGTAAGACTCCATGTGATCAATTCAAATATAATGCAACAGAACATCACAGGAGGCCTGGTTGCACAGACTGGGATCCGGTTTTATCTTAATTAAATACAAATAAACCACTACTGAGTAATGCAAAGTTTGAGTTCTGTTACCAAATTTATGTTTGTTTCTCCATAGGAATGTTCCAATTGTCCCAAATTTGGCTGTGTGCAACAAGTCCTGATAGAATCTCGTCAATAACAGAGCATGCCTTGATATCACATTGGACTAAGGATTGACTCGGCTTTACACATGGTACTTACCCTGATAAAAATCAGCAGCAGAGGAGTGAGCAAGTAACCTAGCTACTCCGGTTCGGAGGACAAAGACTGAGACAATTAAGCCAAATGAAGGCAAAGGTGAAAAATCAGTTATGAGCATCACAGGGGGGTGGGCAGGCAGATTCTATAGTGGGCGTATGACTGTGTATGCAATAGAGAAAGAAACATTAAATTATTACCCGGAGGGACATACCTCCTCATCATCCAGGAAGCCATCGTACCAGTCGACCAAATCTGCCGGGGGCTGAGTGTATCTGAGGCAGAACAAAGCAGGGCGCAAATCATAAGTCACATAATCAGATTTTCACTCATGAGGTTGTAAAAAATGAACACAACTTTGTCATTTCATTCGTGACTTTAAAAAAGGGAAGCCATTAATACACAGAATAAACGCAATTAAACGAAAGTCTCTCACCAGTACATACCTTATGTACATGAAGCCAAGTGCTCGGATGTATGGCGAGTCTGTGTGGGTGATCAGACCCATGACCTGCTTGCGAGTCATCTTGAGAGTGAACAGTTTGTATAGGAGACAGAAAGCAGTGGACACGATACCGCCGGTTCCAACTCCACGCACCTGGCCAGGGAGAGAGTTTGTTTGTAAAGCATCATTCAACACAACACTTCTCACAATAACCCTAACCAAAACAAGAAATTGTGAAACGAGAGAATCCGCTTTAATAAAAATCACATCAAGCAGGTTTCCAACAGAGCCCTCTGGGTGTTTATCCAAACTGCTTAGGGAGAGTAAACAGGGGGTAAAAGGTGGGGAATAAAAAGCACGTACTTCTCACTTACCCCTCCGCACATTCCAGTCTGACCTGCAGTCTTTCTGCTTCCCTTTTCCCAAGGCTCCGCATGAGTCACCTGAAGGCACAGAGATAAACATGGGAAACTGGTGAGAGAGTGAGAGGCCTGAGATTCTCCTGGTGACTAACAGAGGCGACATGAGATATTCTGCGTCTTTCAGTGATTCACCATCTGTAATAGCACTAACACAGTTTATCTGGTAACCACAACTGTCGTCACACGACATGAGCTCAGACTTAGTTCCACTTCAAAACAACATGTCCGAGTTAGCCAGACGTCACGATTACGTTGGTGTATTGTGTTTTAATGGCAGCTAGCAATAGCCAGCTAGCTAAACAGTCACATACAATCGATAATAATGTTCGGGTCAATTACATGAAATAGCTGGACATCTTAGGAAGCTATAAAGTTCAATTCGAAAATAAGCGCGGTCTGGTCTTTTGAATTTGAAGCCGGCAGCACGCCGCGGCCACTCTACCGCTCTCCCCCCTGGACACGGGTTATCTAACTAGCATGCGGGTTAGCCGACGCTAGCGTTACCTTGAAGTAGATTTCGTCCACAACTTCGTGGTACGTCTTGAGCTCATAAAGCTGAACTTTGAAATATGGCGAGGACAGCACGTTGGTGAGGATCATGGGGTTGAGGTTCATGGTCTTCTCGTTGCCCCACAGAGGCAGTACGTTCCCATGTTTCCCCGGCGCAGGCTTGTTCACGGCCTGTTGTGGCGGTTGGTTCCCGACGTTAGCCATGTTAGCTGGACCGCGCCGCTCCGCTCGCTCTGCAGTTGGCGTGTTTCCGTTCAGAGAGCCATCGATGTTAGAGGACGAGTAGTCGATCTTCAGCGAGTTCGTCCTTCCGTCCAGTCGCTGCTGATTCGAGGGTACAATTGATGAGAACAACTTCCCGCCGTCGTTGAAGCTCCAGTCCCGCTGCGAGGTAGAACCGGAACTGTACCGTCGATGCTGCAGTGTGAACGGAAGTGCTGTCGATGATCCGACAATACGTTTAGTTTAGAAAATAAAAGCATTTACTCAAACAAGGGTGGATGCTTTTGTACAAATAACATGTAATAATAACAGGTTTATATTATTGTTTAAAAAACACGTTTATTTTTATATTTAGAATTCCAGTAAACATTTACTTTGAAATTATAAAATATTTTTTTTGTCTGAACCGGAAAGTTTAGTGAAACCTTACATTAGTTCCAGTGTGTCTGATTGTCTAGAATAGTAAATAACAGTTTATTCACCTTATTAGGTTTTTTTTTTTCCAATTTAATTTTATCATATTATTTTTAGGGCCCGAGAACAGACAGGCCCTGACTGACGTGAGGCCCTATTGAAATTGTAAGAAATATTATTATTATTCAGGCAAATTAATTGGCTTATTGAGGGCTTTAACATGCTCAAATTCTTACCAAAATGTGCAGAAAATTCGAAAGTGGTGAAAATTTGCGTAATCTGGAGGAATTTTCATTATCTTTATATTTGAACATTCAATTGGTTTAATTTCTTGTATTCTCTGTTTTTCTTGCATGACAAAAACTTGTAGTGATTTAACCCCAACCTAACCCTAATGTAACCCTTTTAAACCCTATAGAGCAGGTCTTAACCCTCACAGCCCTCAGATGTGAGGAGCAGCCCAAAAAGGTCCAGGCTCAAAATGCATTGACTTTCAGTTATTGTGGAATAAACCAAAACCTTCACCATTACCAAGTCATGCCTAACCCTAATACCCCCCCCCCCCCTCTCCCCCTCCCAATTCACATCTGACCTCTAACCTTAACAAGGACCTCAAAAATGTATCGCTGTATTTTCAGACATTTTGGTTTGTGGCTTTACGAACCTGATTTCCTGCAGGTGCTTTCTTTCAAACTAATACTTTAGAAACGGTCCCTGAATGGCTGTTAAAATGAACTAAAGTTCACTGTAGCACAATAAGTGGAGATTAGAAGGAAAATATGGAAGATGAATGCAACTCAGGATGATATTTAAAGATTTTTATGCTTTCTCTTTGAAACCACAGTCACGTCTTCACAGTGTTTCTCTGCGCGGATCTGACGAAGTTTCAGAGACGGTTTCTTTTTGACGACTGGATCAAATTGAACATATCTAAACAAACTCTTGTGGCCAAGCGAGGTTCGCAAAAGGATGCGGATAATTGAGCTCTCGTTTATATTAAAATTGTCTTTTGTACTGTTGAAAAAGGTGTAGTGAGATGCAGGACAAAACGTGTCTGAGAGTTATCTCTATCCAGTGTGCACATCTTTTTTAATTACAGATCTGGTCTTCAATGCGCCATTAACATTTAACATCTTAAAAACAACATATAGTTATCTTAACACAGTATGGGATCAGCTGACTTGCATTACATGGGCCATAACTTATATACTACAGATATGGCTCCTTAAGTGACAGCAAATGTACAGTAACTCAATTTAGCGGATTGACAAAAAATGTAAGTAAAAATGAGGACAACACTCAAATATGTGACAGTATTTCTTATACAGTATATCCAGTCTGATTTAAGAGAGACACCTTTGAACTTGTTTCCAGCTGCAATAACTCAACCACTTTGTTTTTTTAAACAAATTAAATACTAAAAATAAAACAATAAAATAGAAACATAATCAAAATGATAACAGAGTAAAAACATGACACTTATACATATTTTAAATAACAGGGAAACCTCTTTCTCCCTGACAAAGAGGAGTGAACAGATGGATTACAGCACTATTAATCCCATGTCTTACATTTTCATTGCGCAGAACAGAACAAACTGAGGAAACCAGTACACCAGTCTTTCAGTCACCGTAATTGTTCATAAACTGTGCTTTTTAACTCCACTTCATGAACACTGGAGGGCTCTCCTGGTCAACAGAAGCTGTAGGTCAGATGTGGAGGGATTGCATAAGAGAAATTAAATCTCCTGGAGTGAGGCCTGAACAGGGTCTTATGGCATCTCCACCCTTCAGGCTTGCGTCATCCACATCGGTGTAATACGGCACCCTTCATGTGAGGCACATGCTTCCCGAAGCCTAACGCTTGAACACCACCTGCTCAAAGGCTCCAGTGGCAACCCTGAAAGAGAAGTCATGTGTTATAAGACAGGAAATGGTGGTGGTTATCCGATCTCTTTGTGGGTCTTTGAAACACTGAAACTGAAAACATGACATTTGACACAAGGTAGAGAGAAACAAATTGATGAGCAGTTGTGTGTGTATGGCAAGATCTCTTTGTTATAATCCAAATTTATCATGTGTGTAATATATATTGGTAGTAAATGCTTGCTAGATGTTACCAACAGTTCTCAGTTATGTAATCACACCCACCTTGTGTGCTGGCTTCCCAAGGCTGTACTCCCACCAGGACCAACAAACAAGCGTAGCCCCTCTTCTGCAGCAATAAACACACACAGAAACACATGAGAAATAAAGAAACTCACAACTAATTTACATTGTCGGGTCTGGAAAAATGACTGGCTTACACTCAATTTGTAGTATTTCTAAAAAAATTAATGACTATTGATTAGAGTGCTATGGTGACACAGCTGACAGCAACCACAGATAAACAGAGTAAATGTAAACATGTCAAAATGTGTGCAACATTAGTCTGATTGACGAGGGAGATTTCACTGTTGCTTCACAAAAAAGGGATTGGTAAAATGATAGCGTGTTGCTGAGCTAATCGTTAAACTGCTCCTGTGTGATTCATAACTGATAAACAACCTAAACTTTGTAGTCTTAGATTGAATAATCCTTCACATTTAAAGTATGTACCAAATTGAGGTCTAATTTTGTATTATCCATTACTAACATTTAATCATCACTCATCATGTCAAGAAAGAGCTCGACTTGAGAGTGTGGGTTTGAATTTTTTCTTTTGTTACAGCGATGTTACTCTGTGCAGCTGGCGTTAACGCTCACTCTGTGGTGTACTTCTACTTTGTAGGTCTGACAAACAGTCGGGAAATGCTACCTAGCAGGAGGAAATTACTACCCTCCTTTCTCG
Source organism: Limanda limanda (assembly GCF_963576545.1). Classification (NCBI taxonomy): domain Eukaryota; kingdom Metazoa; phylum Chordata; class Actinopteri; order Pleuronectiformes; family Pleuronectidae; genus Limanda; species Limanda limanda. Next base: position 14,981,588 of record NC_083648.1, read on the forward strand.
GCTAGCGCTAATGTATTGCAACCTCAACACTAACCGAGCAAAGACAACACTAGAATTGCTCCTAGCTGGCTGCTGCCCTATGCCTCGAACAACTATCCAGATCAAAGCGTTCAAAAACCGAGTTGTGCGCTTGTATCTGTGAACGGTGAAGCTAGGAACTGGAGCAGCTGTTCCGATGTGGGCTTCTGCTTCTGTGAAGTGAGAAGAGGTTTCTGAACGATGAATGTTGGTATGTCAGCTCATTATACAGGGGGAATGCTGGTCGCCTCCCATGACATAAGCGACATCAATGCCAATAGGCCGGAGTAATGTAATAATATTGTTGAGGACACGTAAGGGGTGTTTCACCAGAGTGAGACACAAAACAAATGTTAAGAAAGAGAACTAAGAAACATTGTGTTGTTTTAGGACAGGGCCTGAAAGAACTTTGATCCCGTCGGCCGGATGGTGGGAAACTTTCCAGGCAAGTGTTAGTAAGCCCACTAAGTTACAGATTAAATGTGTACACACCCTCTGCACTGGAGTCCAAGAAGCCCTGGCTGAAATCCTGGCTCTGCAGGATCTTCTCTATTACGTCATCAGCGTCCACCCTGGTGGCATCGACTCTCTTCAACTGATTCTCCATCGAGTTCTGCTTTACAGGGTGTCTAATGGAGAAACAGAGGGTGGTCTATTACAAATATGACCTCCAGAGGAAAAGACATAGGACAATGTATTCGGCTGACTGAGAAAACATTGAAGCATGAGTCCCTGGCTTGTTGATAACAAGCTAATTATACACAAAAGGTATACAAATTTCATTGAAAACATGCAAAACAGAAAAGTGAGTTACAGGAAAGAAAAAAACATCAGAAACATTTTTATAATTAACTTCGTTGCATTGTCTTTTCATTTCTGGTCATTATTGAGAAGTGCAGTGTAAAGCCAGTCAGAAAACAAAGGTTAACAAATATACGGTCTCTTTATTTAGTTTTACATACAGCACATAATACTAGCACTTTAAATGATCTCCTGTAGCATGTCATGTTAAAGTATGTGGCTACAGCAACAGTTTGTTCATGACAAATAACTCAATAATGAATTTTGACCTACGTATGTTGATTTTTAACTTTTTGCTCAGACTGGATTTTTTTTAAATGAAAAGTATTAAAGTCAGAAAACAGAGAAAGACACACAGTTGTGACTCTTCCCTTGAGTGAGTATGTTACCTTAGCACCCTGGCGGGGGTGGAGGGGTTTTCAGGTGCAGGGTGACAGGATGTAGAGACTGGTGGAGTAGACCTGCTCTCCCTCTCTAGTCTCTCAGCCTGCTGGTCACTGGGTTCCAGGATGCTACCGATGCCTGTGGAGGCAGAACCTCCTGATGCGCTCCTCCGATGGCTCAGATCTGTTAAACTGGAGTGATTTGAGCTATAACCTATAAGTACAAAAGAATATGTTTATTTATTATGTGTGTAATTCAAACTTAAACCAAAATAAATTAGCCTTTTTTTTTTAATGGGAAGATGTGTGTCTGTGTTTAGTACCTGAGATTTTGGACTGTTGACTTGCATAGCTGGATGTTCTAGAGTGACCATACACTACCAGCTCCTCTGGGACTGACATGGATTTCTTTGGAATCTCTATAAAAACAAAAGGTATGTTTTCAAGGACAAAATTCACACAAGGCTACAGTAAAACTGTATCCAAAGACAGTGTATGTCTCATACGTTAAAACTATAGAAGATCAGCTTGTCATTTTTGGGGGGATAGTTCTCTGTAGAACATTTTTAAACTGTCTGAAAACCTGAACTGATAAATTAACAACAAAGTCATGCATACCAGTGAGTGAGTGGGATATGTGCACATCGCCTCCCTTTCTGTCCTCAAGAAGACACTCTGATTCTGCCTGAGGGATTCCCAGAGTCATGGCTGTGGAGGGAGGACTGTGGGCAACACAGGAAGTCATGAGGTTACTTAGAGACCAAGTGGCACCTTAAAGCTTTTAAATTATCTGATAATTTAATTAAAGTTACTATGTGTAGGATTGACAATTTCAGAGTGGTGGGTCATAACCACATGGTATCAGACAGTAACAGACCCTGCTACTCTGGGATTGTCAATTAATCCATGAAAAAAAACATGGATGATCTAAATCGGTTTATAGATGCCAAGATTAAACACAAAATTTGTATATAGACTTAAATGTGAAGATCTCAACTTTTAGAAATGTCCTGCAAAGTAGACAATTGACAACATATGGGAATAAAATAATGTTTTATGCTGATGATCGTCAAACATACATTTACATTTGAAAGTATTGCAATGTGTAATAACTAAACAGCTGACAGAGCCAGCAGTTTCCGGTCGAGTTTGACATTAGTTATAAATGCATTATTAATGAAGTGTATTTCAACAGAATTACAATAACAGGAAACCCCACTTTTATGTGGCTGGGATTCTACATTAATCACTAGAGTTATTGCGTACTGGCACATGAAGAATCAGACTGAGAGAGAACAAAAAAAAACGTCATCTTTCTACTGTGCTCTGTTGTATATCCTCCACACACAATGAGTAACGCTGCGTGGGATTGTAGAAGGACTGTACAATCCTTCACTTCAAATGTCTCCTTGGCAGCAATGTCTGTATTATTACACCAAGAAGTGGCTGGAACATTAAGGAAAATAAGGGAAGACCTGTGTTGGTTGAAGAAAGCCAACTGTTTGCACTTTCTGGTGGATTTGCCAAGAGTCTATACATCATGTCCTTCGTGACAAACTGCTCGACACACACAACCTCGGGGCCGAGCTGATCACATATCAGCTGCTGCTCACTGCTGCGGTCAGGCAGATTAATGTGTGGGCAAGGACTTATTAGTTCTCAGATAAGACTGTGATAAGACCTCAGCTACAAAACAATTCTTCATAACTTTGAACCCTCTGCGTTTTAGTAGTATCAGGCACAAGGCTGTGTTTTGGGTGACAGACAGGATGTGATGAAAATATTTCCTCTGTGGTGAGGTGCAGACTTTTGTAAGTGCAGAGTATGCCATTTATACCGTTCTATATCTGAATAGAGTTACACTTAAAGTCATGAATTTCTTACCATTTTGAAATTGAATAAATACTTCTAAATTAATATGGAGTGTAGTCAAGAAGAGCCCTTACGTTTTGAAACAGGGGTCTCCGGACATAAGTTGTGTGGTAATGACGACCTGTAACAGAAAGAGAACGGTAATGCCAGCTTTAGTCTGACAAGCAACTGCACCAATGAGACATAAAATGATGACACAATTTTCCTGTAGTGTGGTGTCACAGGGTCGTTGTTATTCATGATTAAGAACAATAATCCATTTAAATGTATGACTGTAAGTCTGTGCCCCAGGAGGAAGCTGTATGTTATGAATGGCTTTCCCACGGTTCCAATGGCTCATGCAAGATTCAAGATCAACGTGTTACAGGCTCAGGCATGTCTAGTATGGATATTCAGCTTTTACAACTATGCCATAAATCTGACTTTCTCAAACAGAGGAGTGTCTACTGCTGCTGGTGAACTCAGGCACTAGTGACTTTGCTTAAGAGCTACAAGTTTTTACAAGCATAGAGTGTCATGTTTATCATGCAAAAACGCATTATTGAACTGGACAAAATGCACTGGCAGAGCGGTAGAAACACCTATGGGAATTTCCCAAATAATTTAAAGGAGTTGTGTGTTTGTGGAGTTGTGCACATACCTTGAGAATTGAGTTGTCCTGCCTGGTGTTCTTTGTGTCATATCCCTCAAGGAGACACCGTCGCGTCGTGCTGCCAGACCCAGCAAACTCTGACAGGTTCAAGTCAGCAAAGCCCAGCTGCACACAGGATCAACAAGAGTGAACTGTTTAGAAGTTAGCTTAAATTGTTCTATACTTTTACTCTATTTAAACTATATTAAATGGTACTGGGACAGTTTTGAAGTGCTTATGAAACACCCTGCAGGTGTGTGAGACGAGACTTTCAATATTCTAAAATAAATATCATTTAAGTTATTGTTTAACAAGGCAGAGTTTCGTTTTACTTATTTTTCAATCAGTAACCAAAGCCGGAAACTAGAAATAAAAACACTCACTCAACACAGACTCACCTACAAGTCCTCTAAGGGCATTTTAAAGCTGACTACACATAGATTGATAAGATTGTTCTAATGGGGCACTGATACTTAATCTGCTATGTGTGCAACAAATGAACACTTTAGAGGAGAAGTGTTACCTTTGCAAATGTTTTTCCACCCTTTAACTCCTAAAATGACAAAAAGAAGACAGGTTGTATTTTCATTAGAACATTTGTTACATTTTGAAGAACATTCTTTGAAGTCACGTGGCTGCAGTGATACAGTAACAGTCATCTTACGTACAACATTGTATTGGCACATTCTGGACTCAGCTCTGCTAGAGAAGAAAAGCTACAGCTACATTGCATTTTTTCAAGAGTTAACAAAAAAGTTACCATACCTTGCGCACAGACACCCGGCACAGACAGGGGTCCAGTACACCTGTCCCAGCATTAGCACTCATCTTACACATGAAAGAGAATCTCTTCCTCCAGTGCACACAGTTGGCTTGGACTGGCTCCCTGTAAGAGAAACACACAGAGAAGCTCTTGTTCAGACACAAACCAAAAACACACAGGCATATTGGAAAGAGCATCAACAATAGTGAAAGCTGAGGTTTTGCATGTTTATAATTTTATACAGACGATGTGGAAGAATGTAGCAAATTATATGCATCTGTTTTTTAGTCCGAGAAGTGAGCTTGTAGTTTTCCTAAAGACTTTCACCTATCAATGTTTTGGTTCTATTTCTGACATTAGGAGAACTGAATAGAATTATTATTATGTGTGTGAAGCTTGGACCCACTTCTATGATGGGATTGTCACTGTACTTGATGTCATTGTACATCCTGGATGCAAAAATAAACAAAGCTGATCATTGGTAGCTACAGTAAGGCAGATTTATAGAATGTTGCTGCCACCAGCAAGAAGAAAATGTTACACTACCATGACTTGCTTTTCAAAAATAAAAACATAAACAATAATGTTATGTTTGAATTCAAAAAAGAGAAAGCATCTGTGGCCGTGCCATTGTAAAACTAAGAATGCAGTGTTTACGCAACAGTTTTTAGGAACAGACGGTTGCTATGGCGAGGTAATGAGGACTAGCGGTTGACATGAGCTCCGCCTGTTTTCCAGAGTGACTCATTAAAGTGCCACGAGCAGTTTTAATCATAGAGAAACCTGGAGATTAAACTTGTATGGTCCTTTACAATGGAAGAAATTTTTTTGTGTTTAAACAAAACATAAAGGAGCAATAAAAAGATACCAAACATACAAATGAAAAATAGAACATTTGCTGGTGAAGAAATACCGTTCCTGGTCTATTTAACAACCTCAAGTTATGATTATTTTTATTATTACTTTTATTGTTATTATTATTATTATCATCATTCATGATATTAATAATACTGAAATTTAACTACATTCATGATCTCATGCATGGCTGGGTGTTCCTTTGATGACTGTAGAGTCTTCTACATCACCAAAGGAGCCTTTTTTTCTCCACAACTCCAGCTTGATTAGGTTCAACATCTAAGTATTGCATCAGACATTTCCGACTCAGAATCAAGACCAAGAGTTGCCTCCTTATTGTCGTCATGGTGTTCTTCATGAGCATCCTTACGAGCATGTTAACCCTAAGTCTGAAGTGATTGCGACCAGCCGTATTTAGTTTGTTTATATAGTAAGAAATGGAAAGGGAAATAATTATTTTTGATGTTGAAATCAAAAGCACGATAATAATTGAATACTTAGATTATTAAATGATAAATTACATTAATTTAAAAAATATTGCAAATCAAAAACAAGTTAATTGGGGAATACCTGAAATACAGAATGTATTCATTGCAATGATAAATTCATTCAGTACAAAGGTATAGAAAAGAATCACTCTTGACCCATGTTTTGTATCAATGGGTTAACGTTTGTCAGGTTAGCTTGTGGCTTGTGTAGCTGGACATTCAAGTTAAACATTAGTCTAAAGGTTGTAGAAAAGTTCATGATCGCAACTGAAGCAAAGTAGAGACAGGAAATGTTAAACACACGTATCCAAAGCAAAGTGAAGACGGACTCGAAAACAAGTTTCACTTAACTCAAGCAACAACCAGTGAACTCCTGCTATAAATAGCAAAACATTCTTACCGAGTCGACTGCTCGGCGAAGCCTCCATCCAGGCGCCGGACTTTACAGAATAAAACTCCATTCACGAAGGGAACCGAGGACAACTCCTCCAAGTCGAAGTCCACTTTGAATTTAAACCTCTTCTTCTTGGTGAGGATGAAGGACATGGTGTTTGCTGGAGCTGAGTGTCGGTGTGGAGTAGAGGAGCTGACAGGCAGACAGCTGACCACAGCCACCTCTCAGCTGTTCGGGCTCGCCGCTGTGTTGCTTTCTCCTCACAGGCTGCAGACTGGATTCAAAGTTCAGAGCTGCTCCTCCACACCCACTCAGCGATCGAGTTCCTGACGTGGAGGCCATTCTGTGGTTTGATTGGATGATGCAGCTGCAACAGAAACTACCAGGACGCGACTATAACAATGACTGCTGTTAATATGCCTGGCTCTCATTGAAGGGGTGAAAATAGAGGAAGCAAAAGGCCGTAATTCATAAGGGATGTGGCAAGAGAAGAAGTGGGATGCAAAAGGATCCACATTTAACACATACATGACTCATAATGTTCACTGGAAAAAAAAACGGACACACATTTATTGATATAACCTATAGTTACCTAAACCTTTTCTACTTTTAATTTTTATCTTGAAGTTTTTATGCTTGATTTATTTGTTGTGTCACATCAATAATTGTCAATCTTATATAATCAAGTATAATGTGTAATAAATTATTTGTATACTGAGTATTACAATTTAATTATCTTTTAGCTTTGAATTGTTATGAAGTTTATGTTGGAAGCAATATGGCCCTTCTTAAAGCTGCCACACGGTTCTGGAAACTCAAATACAAGTGAACGTCTGGTATTTATTAGTTTGAAAGCAGGTGAAGATTATGGTTTTAATTTCGTAATTATCGGAATAGAATAGAATGACTGACTCAGTTATACAGACTCACAATCAATTTGTTGAAGGTTTGTTGGATTGACCCCTCATACAGGGACCACTCATACAGAGACCCTTCATACAGGGGACCCTCATACAGAGAACATTCAGACAGAGAACCCTCAGACAGAGAACCCTCAGACAGAGAACCCTCATACAGAGACAGGGCCGGGTCTAGGCAGGGGCAAGAGGGGGCCTGGCCCCCTCAAATAAATGATTAGATTAGATTAGATTTCTTTATTTATCCACACAACGGGGAAATTCACTTGTTACAGCAAAAAAGAGAAAAACAGAATTTAAATAACAGTGCCGAAGCAACAATAAAAAAGAAAGATCAAAATATATACACTACTAAACTACACATAATGAGAGTAAAAATATACAGAAAAACAAAAACAACCTGCAAAACAGACACTGTGCAAAAGCAGGTACTGGGGAGAAAGTGGAGTGATGTAAGTGTTATTGTAATGAAAACAAAAGTATTATAAGTAATATTGCAACAGTAGTGACCATGATACAGAAAAAATAATTAAAAGTAAGTGACCATAATATAAATAATACTACAAGATAGTATAAAGGAAAATATAAATATTGCAATGTAACCATTATAAGTGACCATGATATAAATATAGATATAAAGTGTTGAATATTATTGTGCATAGTAGTGATCTGAGTAAAAAAATAAAAAATAAATAAGAAAAATAAAAATACAAATACAGCTATGGTGAGAGGTTGAGTAGAGATAAAGATAATAGACAGGGACTACAACATTATCAGGTGGTGCTGGTGTTGTAGAGCCTGACTGCAGCCGGGATGAAGGACCTGCGGAACCTCTCCTTCTTACACCGTGGGTGTAACAGTCTGCTGCTGAAGGAGCTGCTCAGGGACCCCACATTGTCATGTAGGGGGTGAGAGGTGTTGCCCATGATGGACGCCAGCTTGGCTAACATCCTACTTTCCCCCACTTCCTCAATGGAGTCCAGAGGACAGTCCAGGACAGAGCTCGCTCTTCTTATCAGTCTGTTGAGCCTGCTCCTGTCTCTGTCCGTGCTACCCCCCCTCCAGCAGACCACAGCGTAGAAGATTGCTGAAGCCACCACAGAGTCATAAAAAGTCCTGAGGAGAGCCCTGCACACTCCGAAGGACCTCAGCCTCCTCAGCAGGTGGAGGCGGCTCTGGCCCTTCTTATAGAGGGCATGTGTGTTGTCGAACCAGTCCAGTTTGTTGTTGAGGTGAACACCCAGGAATTTGTAGTTCTCCACCACCTTTATGTCCAATCCCTGGATGTTCACTGGTAGTTAGTTTGTGCCCCCTCAAACTAAATCCCAATTTAATAATAATAAAACACAATGCCCCCTCAAGATTTGTGGCTGCCCCCTCATACATGCCTGTCTAGACCCGGCCCTGTACAGAGAACCCTCAGACAGAGAACCCTCAGACAGAAACCCCTCATACAATGGACCTGAATCCATCGCTCTTGCCCGATGAAACACCGCCCTCTAGCGGTCACCCCTGTTCCTGGGCAGTGTGAAACATGACGCTGTGTGCTGTGAATGACACGTCCCCTCCAGAAGAAGAGATTCCGCCTCCTTCGTAACGCATCACCAACACATCCCGCAGATCCATGGCAGGGGGACATATGATCCAGAAGCACTAGCCGGATTATGTTCGGGGTTAATCCACGATGAGGATCATTCCACCGCTTTTTTTTTTTATTTCCACGTCTTTCCTGCTTTTCCGGTGAAAACGTCTCGCAGCTCCGTCACCCTCCTCGCTCCGCCCTCCACCACTGCGGATCCTCCTGAATCGCTCCGGAACCACAGACCTCTGCATGCGACAGTCTCATTGATAAAGTCTCTTTACTTCACCCCCGATTTCCACCGCGATCCCCGAGCTCGGATCGGGATTCGTGCAGGTTTCATGCATGAGCTGCAACATGGATTAATAATCCCAGAATGACCCGCCCGGACGCTGCTTCCTCACCAAACCTCACCATGTATCAGCTGCTGCGGTCGTCTTTACTACTGAACGCCCAGTGCTGGGACGCCAACAGTAAGCGGTTCTACCAGGACCTGTTCGAGAAGCTCGACACCAACAATGATGGGAAGGTGGACGTCGCGGAATTACGAGCGGGCCTCAAATCCATGGGTGTATTCCGCCAGGGTGCTGCACAGGTACACAATCTACTTTAGATCCAAGGGGCCATCGAAAGTTTCAGGAGTTTCAGATACTGTCTTGCACGTTTTGACAGATAGGTCTTGTATTCGCGACTTTGTGATGCAAATGGTTAACTATGATCTGATCTCGTCTTTGCAGAAAATCGTCTCGTCCGGTGACCGAAACCAGGACGGGAGTCTGGACTTCAGCGAGTTCACCAAATATCTGAAGGAGCACGAGAAGAAGCTGAGGCTCACGTTCAAGAGTTTGGACCGAAACAACGATGGTGAGCACAAGCAGGGAGTGACTCGTTTCCTGCAGGATCTGCCTCAGAATAAAACACCATGACACATGTCTGCGTGTTTACAAAGCCATGTGTCCACATATTCATTGTTGTATGTTGCCACAGGGCGGATTGATGCCTCAGAGATCCAGCAGAGCCTCGCAGAGCTGGGCATGGACATCAGCAGGGAGGATGCACTGAAAGTCTTGCAGAGGTTTGAGTGCCACTAATTCCCACTGCATTGCTTCTGTGTCATGTGCAGGCCTTATCTGGGTCACAGTTGTTCTTTTCACAGGGTATTACAAAATAACAAGTCAGCAGTCCACGGGTGAAGAGCTTTCTCTGTGTTTCCTCATAGTATGGATATTGACGGCACCATGATGGTGGACTGGAATGAGTGGAGAGAGCACTTCCTGTTTTACCCGGGACACAATCTGGAAGAGATCATTCGCTTCTGGAAACACTCCTCGGTAAAAGGATGAAGACTCACAAACACTCTTAAATACCCTCTGTAGATAAACACACAGGGAACTGCAGTGGGATAAATCATGTGTAATGTAGTCCTCCTGTGTTAGATCTTACAGATTTTCAATGCTGTCCAAATTTTGACAGTAGCTTTGAATTATTGCACTCATAAAGTTATCAGGTCACAGCACTATGCGTGTCTCAGCTCGCTCCTCTACCGCATAGTGGAAATAACTATATGTTTTGTCACTTGTGCTGCAAAATATTTTTGCTAAATGGAGGACAATACAGTGCTTTTCTTGATAGACCATGTATAGTGCACTCCACATGCATGGCAACTTTGCTAACAAAAGAAGACAGAAGCAGCATTCTTGTACCATCAAGATACATATAACTTAACACCTTAGTTAGAGCCTAGTTTCTCTTTAGCCTTTTATCAAAATGCCACCCTGCCTTTATGCTTACAGTAAAACACCAGGTATGTTTATGTGAGACAGCTAAAGCGTGCACGATGAGGGCTGAGGCGGCTCAGTAATAAGGATTTCCCAAGCGCTGCTAGACAAAGAATAAGAAGCTCAATTTCACTTGTTTATTTGTTAAAATGAGTAACAACCACAGCTGCTCCTCTTCGCTGATTCCTCATAATCTCATAGGGCTTTTTTAACATGTGTAAAATTAGTTGTGCACCTGATGTTTATCACTTCCGCCTTGAAACTCAGATTCATGGTTTTGTTAACGTCCTCTCTTCAGGGCACAATTTGGTAAGTTTGAAAAAACAGTTGCTCCATCACTGTGAAAATAGACCTAAAAAGGAGAAGTGCTCAGATAGCTTGTGATGGCTTTTGTGCCACACAAAAGGTTGCTATATGACTCATATCACACCGGGTACATGTGTTTATACCTCCACCAGTGTACGTATATTAAAGTGGTGAGTCAACATGCTTCTGTGTTCACCAGGTGCTGGACATAGGTGACAGTCTCACCATCCCTGATGAATTCACAGAAGAAGAAAAGAGCTCAGGAAACTGGTGGAAGCAGCTTTCTGCTGGTGCTGTGGCGGGCGCCATCTCTCGCACCGGTACCGCCCCTTTGGACAGGATGAAAGTCTTCATGCAGGTAAAATTATGTTAAAAACATGCAAAACACTCAGTAGAGTGCTTTCACCCTCCAACACCCAACAGTCAAATATATTAAAAAATGCCCAAATCGTAATATTAAGAAAACCCTGGACCTGACCCCTGATCTGAAGAATTTAATTGACCTATTTTCTGACCCATGCTGCTTCCTTCCACCAAGTTTCCTCCTAATCCAATTTGTAGTTTTTGCTTCATCCTGCTAATTTATAGACAGACACAAAAAAGTGGTCAAACGTGTTCTCTCCATCAGTTGACGCACATGCAAATGTCATGTAAATGTCATATTTCTGCACTGCAGGTTCACTCCACTAAGAGCAACACGATAAGTTTGGTGGGAGGCTTCAAACGGATGATAAAAGAAGGAGGTGTGTCTTCACTGTGGAGAGGAAACGGAATCAATGTTTTAAAGATTGCACCCGAGACCGCAATCAAATTTATGGCATATGAACAAGTAAGCAAAAAAAACCCATTTGATATTATTTATTACACACGCAAAACAAAAAGTTGGCATTTCTTGACTTGTGTTTTCTTTTCAGTATAAGAAATTGCTATCAACAGAAGGCCAAAAGATTGAGACACACAAGAGGTTCATTGCCGGCTCTATGGCTGGGGCCACAGCACAGACAGCCATCTACCCAATGGAGGTGAGACAACTGTTCTGTTGCATCATAGGTTCAGCAAACAGCCTCATTCATGGAATTCGTTAAACCCCTCCCCCCCACAAACTTTTAAAAGTCCTCCCATATCAGGAGCATTGACAAAGACACAGAGGGCCTCTGATTTTCTTTCTGTTTGTACAATTAAGGTATTGAAAACTCGCCTGACGCTGAGAAAGACCGGCCAGTTTTCAGGAGTGTTCGATTGTGCCAAGACGATCCTGAGGAAGGAGGGTGTCAAGGCTTTCTACAAGGGCTACATTCCAAACCTACTGGGCATCATTCCTTACGCCGGAATAGACCTCGCTGTTTATGAGGTATGCACTCTTCCCCTTGAGTGCACTCTGTTAGATTACCTAATTTATATGCTCAATAAACTAATTCATCTCCGATTGCAGGGTTACATTAAAGTCAATCAGAGAAATAGATTTTTGGTGTTATGCTGATGTACACTATCCACTCTGCACTGTGCCTCAGAGTCTAAAGAACACTTGGTTGTCGCACCACCCCAAAGACTCGGCTAACCCTGGAATTCTGGTGTTGCTGGGCTGCGCGACCATCTCCAGCACCTGTGGCCAGCTGACTAGCTACCCGCTCGCACTTGTACGCACACGGATGCAGGCACAAGGTAAACTGAATCTGACATTTGATAACAGCTAGACTAGACTGGTTAAAAGCATGTTTTTGACATATTTACTCCATACAGAAGATTTCCAAGGCTATATTGGCTCCTAAATAAAGAACAAAAGCCACATGAGGGAATCTGAATTCGTCATTTCAAAAACATTGGGCAGTGCAAAAAAGATTAGATATTTTATCTGTTTTTTATACAGTATTTTTAAGGACATTTTTATAAATATTCTATTAATGTCTTGTTGAGCAGCACCAAATGATTTTATAATGACCTTGTAAAATATCTATCAAACCAATAAGACAAAAAGCTGTTATTACATACAGTGAATACCACCTACGCCCTAAGGTACGCAACTGACGTAGCAGCAGCAATATTAACGTTACTACAGACACCAATAGAACATACAGCACACTTGACAATGCAAGAACAACATAATCCAACAAATAGCAGCGTGTGCAGGGCCAGTTTACTGACATTTATATATTAGAGTTTTATATTTTGAAATATTTATTTTACCCCTTCTAATGTGCACACTCCCTCAGTACAGCTGTCTCATTCTCAGGGCACACAAATAAAAAGTGCTCTTCTGGATAGTACACTGACTCCCTGACTGTATGTTTCCTTACAGCGTCTCTGGATTCATCAGACCAGCCGGCCATGGTTTCACTAGTAAAGAGGATCATAGCCCAAGAAGGCTTTTTCGGACTCTACCGCGGCATCCTGCCAAACTTCATGAAAGTAATTCCTGCTGTCAGCATTAGCTATGTGGTTTACGAATACATGAAGACTGGCTTAGGAATATCCAAATGACCATCCAAGCAAATCCGAAAAGAGGAACCTTTTACTGTATTTGTCAGACCTGAAAAATGTCTGGAATAACTCCAAGAAGACAGATGGACATGAGACATACAGAGCATGACTTCCTCAGCTGGCACAGGAGCCCAGTGGATGGAAAACTGCATGTATCCCAGGGTTTTCTGTCAGGAACTGAAGCATTTATCGATTGTGGAGAGCATGCTTTAATTTCTATCCTGCTGTCACACATGACAGACTCACCAAAACAATACTTGAGAAGCAGAAAGAAGCAGAAAGAACTGTACTTGAAATATGCATGAAAGGTGATTTTTAAATACAAACTCTTTAATTTAACCAACTGTTATTCAACCAAAATGCTAACTGAGTGGGACTCAGCGTCTTAACAAAGGAAACAGTTTCTCTGGAGAAAGGTGGAGCTAATCCCACGAGACACACAGCAGGATTAACGTCTGTTTTCAACTCATTAATAGTCAAAATGATACAATGCCAGTTTACATTTTTAGAGGTATTTTAACACTTGTCCGAAATAATTTCCCCTGAAAAATTATTACTACACTGGAATACTTTGTGTGTGTGTGTGAGAAGACACATACATACACCTTGTGTCAAAAGCCATTTATCCACAGGCCATGTTTGTTATTTTTTTATATATATTATAATACTGTATGTCTGTATATCTGTGTACATATATATTTATACAGTATCTTGTTATAGTCATGTTAAATTATGGGAGTAATGATGGTTATGCAACATGGCAGCATTTGAAAGAAAAGACATGATATTTTGGACTGAAAAGCTTGCATGCGAGGAGAGTTTGTCTTGTATTATTTCTCATTTCGACACATCTAGAACCTCACACTGAATACACGCCCATTAAAGGTTCCTGTTACATTTAACATTTCCTTCTTGTTCTGTCACACTGTGGGAAGTTTTAATTCCCCATGGCTGATGACAATCAAAGCATTTTTTCTTCATGTTTTCAAGTCACATAAGTTGCCAGGTTTTTAAGAAACTATGAATGACTCTCATGATTAAATTGTCCTGAACATGTGGACATTTTTCACAGAAGTTTATATGGACTTTGATGGAAGGCTGAATGTAGAGCAATGGTTCAGTGATGTCGAGTTTGATGATTGAGATCGTACTGACTGAGGTGTGTGGACAAGGCCACCCACTGGTAAATAAAGAAAAACACATGGAACAAGTGGTATGATTGTGGTTTATTGTGTTTGTCATCAGAAGATACTGGAAGTACTTTACTTCAAAGTACTGTAGAAACACTTTGCTCAATAAGTTCAGAGAGAGACTGATATGCCTGTGTTCAGGACCTGTCTGACTACCTACATACTGAATATTAAACATATTTACAGTATAGATTAAGAGATTTTTCAAAGAGAAGTTCAACATTTCCACTGTGGAATAGAACATTTCAGGATACTTCAAAGTACTGTAAAAACACTTAGCTCAATAAGTTCAGAGAGAGACTGATATTCCTCTGTTCAGGACCTGTCTGACTACCTACATACTGAATATTAAACATATTTACTGTATAGATTAAGAGATTTTTCAAAGTAAAGTCCAACATTTTCACTGTGGAACTGATCATTTCAGGATACTTCAAAGTACTGTCAAAACACTTAGCTCAATAAGTTCAGAGAGAGACTGATATGCCTGTGTTCATGACCTGTCTGATATCTACTGTATAGATTAAGAGATTTTTCAAAGTAAAACATATTCATTGTGGAAGTGATCAAAAAACACTTTGCTCAATAAGTTCTCCGTGTCTAATCTCACTGACTAAAAAATATCCACTCCACTACAATTAAAACACACTTGATTTTGATTATAGACAATTCGCTCCATGTTATTAACATTTGAATACACATTCCAGTTGACGTTATTAAAGTAATTTGGATGAAATAGATGAAATGCTCCCAGAGTCAAGAACACTGCAGCTCTAAAGTCTTGATTCTTCATCATCATAATTCCCTTGAGTGAAGTGCTGTTATCTCAGTATGTCTGCATGACAGTGTCTGCAAATGACCTTCAGTCTCCCCCCCCCCCCGTGATGTTTACAAAGTTTGTCCTTCTCTCTGCTGACATCAACCACGTGGAGCTCCTTCTGGTCCTCGCCGCTTGCCGTAGACAGCCGGGCAGCAGTTGTTGTGAGGAAGAGGAAGAGGAGGAGGAGAAGGAGGTGGAGGAGTAAGTAGGTGTTGGACCCTGAGCCCAGAACAACCTGCGGGAGAACAGCATCTGCTGTCGGTGAGTTGGTCCGCTCAGTCCTCGGTGTCTACACCACGAAAGCGGCCACTTTTCCTCGCGTTACTTTCCACCTCAGACCGCCGTGGTGACTTGTTAGCACAGTTAGCTCGCCAGCTGCTACAAAGTGACAGCTAGCTGCTAGCTTAGCTTACAGCAGCAGCTAAAAATATTCCCCCAGTAATCTCCAGCGGGCGCAGACATAGGGTGACACCGAGGGAGGTCACATGTCCGCGCCTCACCACGGATCAGACTGTGTGTGCTTTCAGAGGAAACTTGTTGCTTGTGCAGGTCTGTGTGTGTCTTTGTGATCATGTTGTGTGCTTGTTGTTGTTGTTGCTGTGGGACCTGTTCAGGCAAGTTCAGGTTCACAGCTTCAGGACAGACACAGTTTCTTAGCTCGCGTCGTATCAGTCTGGTCTGTTGTTAAACCTCTTAGCTCCTTTATAGTCAACATGTCTGGAAACTGGTTCTCGTTCCTGGTTCTTAAGTTGTTAGTTTTCACGTTAAATTGGATATTTCTTGTTGTATTTTTTCATGTATCTCTAGTTTGTCATTTATTGTCATTATATTGCAACGATCATACACTTCACCTCAAACTGGGGCCAGTCGTTAGTCAGAGTAATTGATTTTCATATTGGGAATCAACTTGAATATCAATGTTCTGCTTTGATGTGACTGGTTTTGCATGAAGCAAACATATATGGCTACAACAGATCTTCAGGCTTTATTAAGATTCATCATCAGTGACACAAGTTGTTGTCAATGTTACGCATCAGCTTCACTTTAGTTAGAAAGCATTCAAACATGCATTTATCACCAGCTATTATATTGTTTACTGCAGAAACAGCCTGTGTTTGAATTAGCGTCCATGTTACCTCCGCCAAGGAGATTATGTTCTCACTCGTTTGTTTCTTTGTAAGCAAGATTGTGCAAAAACTATTTGATGGATTATAGGAAAACTTGGTGGAAGGAGCTGAAATGGGTCAGGAAAGAGCTGATTAATAGATTTACTGCAAATTCGGCCCAGCGGGGGTATACAGGGCTTTTGTTTCCCCTTTCTTTAACATTGTGTGATAGGTCATTTTTATTTTGACACTTTCACTTACATCTCAGGGAATTTTTAAGGGATCTTAATAGAAAAAATTCAAGCATATCTATGGAACTGGTATCTATGAGTGTGTGAAATTAGCGTTTCTTTCCAGCAGCATTTGAAATAGCGAGGCATCATGGGCAACACAAGCGACAGGGTGTCTGGAGATCGCCATGGAGCCAAATCTCATCGCTCCGACAGCAGTGGCAGCCACAAGGACCATGAACCCAGCTGCAAGATGGTGGACAGCACAGACGACCCGAACATCTTCAACACCCATGGGCCTGAGTCCAAGGTACTGCTGGAAAAATAGAGAAAATGTTACGCATAGCCTTGTTTGTTCTCCATAGACACATTTCAGGTTTCAACGCCATGAGTTAGGTTTGAAGAAGTTTGAAGTTACAGAGGGTGGTGAAGTCTTCCCAGCACATCACCAGGACGGAGCTGCCATCCATGGAGGACCTCTACACCCAGCGGTGCAGGAGGAAGAGCAACGGGATTATTAAAGACCCCCTTTCACCCCAGCCATTAACATTTTTGCCTGCTGTCGTCTGGCCGACGGTGCCGCAGCATCCGGGCCCGCACTACCAGGCTCAGAGACAGTTTCATCCCCCAGGCCATAAGACTTTTAAACTCCTCTGAACTGCAATAACTCCACCAAACCAGCACCCTGGCATATTTGCATATCTGCACCAGCACCGTAATAAGCATACTTGAATATTTGCACTACTGCACAAGTTGAACTGTTGTTGTTTTATTTTCCTCTTCATCTGTAAAGATATATATTTTTCTAATTTATTCTATTTTATTGATATTCTATTTTATTCTATTTCATACTATTTCTATTTTTTATTTTTTTTGGTTGGAATTACTAAGCATTGCTTAAAGAGAGACTGTGACCCAAGTATTTCACTGCCAGCGACTGCTTCATGTTATCTCTGTGCATTTGACAATAAAAATCTTGAATCTTGAATCTTGAAAACATCTAAACAATAATATTTGTTTTCAGGCATCAGGAGAGAAGGAATTCACCCCAGATCTGGATGACCTGGTGAAGCCTGGTCGTCAGGCTCGACCCACAGTGATCCGGTGGGCAGGGGGAGGGAAGGATGTCTACATAGCTGGTTCCTTTAATAACTGGAACACAAAGATACCGCTAAATAAGAGGTAACCAGGATTTTTTTTGCTGCCGATGTCGGTACATCACAGATCCACTTGTTTTAACTGAGAGCAAACCCTAGTGTTGCACTAATGCTTTTCCTCTCTCCAAAGCCATAATGATTTTGTAGCGATTCTGGACCTGCCTGAAGGAGAACACCAGTACAAGTTTTTCGTAGATGGGCAGTGGGTCCATGATCCCTCAGAGGTAAAACATCATTGTATTGATCTTCCTTTTTCTGGTTTCGCTCATCATTTTAATGTCAAAGGGATCTGTTCCACACCCTGAATTTCCCGAAGATCTATGATGTCATAAATATGAAAGGATAGGAGCTCTTCAGTTCTTACCAAATGGGTTTAAGTTTTGTATATAATATCCAGGCAAGTATGTGCAGATTTTTATGAAAGATAGTTATACAAGGCCCGATCATAACACCTGGGAACATTTCCGTCCTTTCAGCCTGTGGTTACCAGTCAGCTCGGCACCATCAACAACCTGATCCAGGTGAAGAAGTCCGACTTTGAGGTGTTTGACGCCCTGCAGGTGGACTCTCTGGAGTGCCACGACACATCAGGTCAGCCTGCATCCAGACTCTGATATAGGTCACACATATGGACCTGCATGGTTTGGAAATGTATGAAAAGAAGAAGAAGAATTTATTTGAATAGCCTTAAGAACTGCTGGTCCAGATTAGTGCAGATCCAGGCTCCTCATCATCACTTCTTTCTGTTTAAATATAATTAAGATGGATTGAATGGCAATCATTGATTGTGCAAATATAGAAATGTTGCTACATTTCTCTGGCTTTGAGATGATGAAACAAGTGTAATTAATATCACTCCTTAAAATAGAATTAAACTCCCTGAAAAATTTTCCTCAGCTCGTCAAGTCTGAAACCTGCTTATCTCTGCTTGTTGTTTCCTTATGTCAAGCACAGATTGGCTTGAACCCAGGAATCATCATTATTTGGGCTATATTGATTATTTGTTGTATTTGTACACTGACCAGCAGCTATCAACTTTATTTACTGCAGCTAAACATGATTAACGCTTTGGAAAAGTCTAAGAAATATGGAAACCTCATCATAACCGTGTGAATATATGTGTTGTGTGTTGACAGATCTGTCCAGCTCCCCTCCTGGTCCATACGGACAGGAGCAGTACGGCTTCAGAACAGAGGAGCATTTCAAAGCCCCCCCGATTCTCCCTCCTCACCTCCTTGAAGTCATACTCAACAAAGACACCAATATATCTGTCAGTATCTCATACTTTCCAACTGATACATCTCCCATCTCCCCATCTCCCTATTTGTTGTCATAACTTACCATTTCCTGATTTTATTTTAATCACTCCTCTCTGGCTTTTCAGTGTGACCCTGCCCTGCTGCCTGAGCCCAACCACGTCATGCTCAATCACCTTTATGCTCTCTCAATAAAGGTAGGTTTAGGGGAAACTGCTGAAATACTATTTCTTACTCTCCATCTATTTTTCTTCGTGTTCTTCCCACTAATGGCAGCTTGCCTGTCTGTTGTTTTCTTCTCCGTGTAGGATGGAGTGATGGTGCTGAGTGCGACTCACAGATACAAGAAGAAATACGTCACCTCTCTCCTTTACAAGCCCATTTAAAAACCTCAACTTGGGTGCACCACAGTGCTTTTAGAAAGCAGCCTGTTTGTATTCTGCTGTTTTTCTTTTTCTATCATCACATTTAGCCAAATCCTGCACTGAAACAAGTTTACAGGTGAGCTCAAGGCAAGTAGCTGTGGCTGTCGCTGTGGCTTGTGTTTCAAAACTTCTGGCCACATAGGGCTCTGAACAAAAGTAGCACAGTGGGTGTGTAGGGTTTCAGACAGAGATGAAAACCCTAATGTGTCTTTTACCTGTAATGACTGCAGACAGATAAGAGGCGGACTAAATCACTGTGTGCATTTAGGTTTTAGCTGCACCTCGTGATTCTTTGCATGTTGATGTGTAAAAAGGTTTTTTGCGTGCACATCCATCTCATATGCCACCATGACAGGGAGAAGATCTGTTGATGATCTGTTTCATGAATGTTCTCAGTAACTGAGGGTGTTTCTAGAGTGGATCTACGGTTAGATTTTTAAGTGTTGTGTCAACACCTTCTCCTTCAGCTGATTCAGTTGAGGTTTTAACAAACTGATGGCGTTTCTGTTGGAAAGTGCATGTGGAATGTGGAAGATCAGGATTTGAGCTGCGGACAGGAGCGGTAGATTTGGTTTTGTTTGAATATGAAGTGCAATAATACTGTTGTATCGGATGTCAAATAGGGCTGCACAATAAATCATAAATTGACCGCCATTGCGATATCGACGTACGCGATATACGTATTGCAAAAGACAGCTTGAACTGCGGTGGTATTCCATGTGCCATGCATTCACACTCTGCCTGTCTTTAGCACTTTACCATCCTGTGAACATGTCGATAGAAGCTTTTAACTATGCAGCAGACGACTCTTGTACTCTCTGGACTATATCGACCCGTTTGTGCTTTTTCTTCTTAGATGTGATGACCTTGCAGTGCTTTACGTGTGTGCATCTGTACCAAGCTCTCCTCATTGAATAGATTTGTACCTAATGTATTTGTTGCACGTATCCTCACACACAGACAAACAGTTTCAACTTGCTGCTTTGCATGTATTGAATGTCTGCAATGGAGATGGAAACAGCGTTCTGGTTCACAGTCAAGTTGACCACACCCACCTCAAAATGTGACCTGATGCACATTTTCAGATCATTAAACAGGGCTATGGGGATGAATAGCTACCGTGAGTTTAAATGATGAAAAACCTGCACACACATGTGTGTTCTTTATAACTGTTTTAAGCTCATCTGTATTTTGAGGTATGGTGGCTTCAAACGTATATTTGTCTCTTGTCAGACGTGTTATTAATTGTGTGCACTTACAATACAGTATTTACCCACAGTTGATTCACTATTTCAAGAATCCTGCTGGTGGTCAACTAGACGCTGAAAGTATTTTGTGAATGTTCATCCGTGAGGTTTTGTCCAAACTAGTTTTCAAGACAGCTATATGATATGATGAGGTAGTAAATGGACAAACGCCATGGAAGTGGTGATATAAGGCTAAAACCAAAACTTGAATTTTTCAACTGTTTCATGAATGTTTTGAAAGTCTTCGCAGAACCAGTGTGAACATCCACCGTATGGAGTTGTACTTGTTTGCAAATAAAGAAAAGGACATGTTTGTCCTGACTAATTATAAGTATATTACCTTCTGGTGTAGATTTTTGTATCATGTTGTTGTGCAATAGGAGTAGACTTGACGTTGGCTAATTATTAATAATCATGAAATATGATTATTAAAATAATAAAAATTATCTATCAAAATAATTAAATTATTAATTGAAGATGATCAGTAATCAAATAACAATAAAACCACTAATGAGAAAATAGGAATTATCAATTAGAAAGTACAAGCTACCAATTAACAATGATAAGGTTATCAACCAAGAATAATGAAAATAATTAGTCAAAAACAATAAAATTATCAATTTAAGAATAATACTATCTATATTAATAATTGAGAAAGGGGGGCACCACCCTGGTTTCCAGGGACCAACGATGTCAAGCTATAATTATCAGTCTCATAATGATAAATGTCAAATTAATAATGTCAATATTTTAATATTAACGATTACTTAATAAACAGTGAAGGCTTCTAAGTTCGAGCACAGGCAATCATAATCCAGCTGCAATCACACACTTATGCACAAATAATCACAGACTACAGATACATTAATTACAAAAGTATTTATTAAAAAGTTATAATGTTATTCAATGATTTATCATTTTAACAAGCTCCAATATTTCAAAGATAAACACAGCAGCAGCACTTATCACAATTCAGAAAATACATGTAAAACCTGCGGTATACCTATGTATGTCTGTCTCTGTGTGTGTGTGTCTGTGTCAAAGTGTCTCTCTGTGAATGTGTGTCTATGTGTGTGTATGTGAAATAAAGTTAGTGTTATTTAATGATTTATCATTTTAACAAACTCCCATATTTCAAAGATAACAACAGCAGCTTATCCCAATTTAGAACACGCATTGTAACCTCTGGTCCATCTATGTGTCTCTGTGTGTGTGTATCTGTCTGTGTCTATCAAAGTGTCTGTGTGTGTGTGTGTGTGTGGGTGTGTGTGAGAGAGCGAGAGAAAAGAAAGGGGGCGTGGCGATGACGCAGTCACATCTAAGATGGCGGCCGATCATGATTCGTGGAATCAAGGCCTAAAAACTCTCAAAATGGCGGATTGACTACAAAACAAAATGGCGGAGCCGTTATGAATTTAGAGCCAGGATGGGAGGAGAGAGAGAGCGGAGGCGTGGCAATAATAGACTCAAAATGGTGGGTTAACTTGCGTTATTCAAGATGGAGTCTATGTTAATGACACCGTGGCCGGAGCTCACACTGGTGGTCTTCACATGAATTACACAAAGGAAATTTTAGACAAAGAGAATTCTTATCTCTGCTTGGCTTTGGGGGCCGAATGGTTTCCAGATGTGTTCAGCCTCTCTAAGCATAGATTTAACTATGTGACATGACCTGTATTATAAATACAGATCGGAAGTGTGTATAGGTCGGTTTAGAAGGAGAGAGAGAGAGAGTGAGAAAACATGTAAGGAGAGTTCAAAGAATCTCTTAAAAACACGCCAGAGATAGATTAACAGTGATTCACCCCTCAGCCCTCAAGCGAACGTTGTGGGCCGAGGTTCTGATCGGTGAAATCACTGCAGACTCACACAGACGTTAACAGTGCGGGCGGAGGCGCTTCTCGCGGCCCTATTTACTGTAACACAAAAACATTGCCATCAAACCGGAAACCGGAAGTAGCGGCTCGGAGTAGTGGCCGGCTAAAACAATGGAACACGGAGGTTCCATCAACAAAATACACTCAAGTATTAAATCAACACGCTACGTATTAAAACTAACATCTGCCCAGACAACATAAGCCTCTCTTACTGTAACCATGGTTTCGTGGGGTGCATGCGCGTGGCGCGAATCTCCCGGAGGTTCAGTGAATCGCTTAAAGTCTCTCAGGCGGGCTCTCGTGAGCACCGCAGCTGGGCCGGGGCCGATCCGTCGTGCTCCGTGGCGAGATGAGGTTTCGTCTTCTTCTGCCATCAGCGGAGCTCGTGCTCACTCACAGGAACGTGCGGCTGCTTGTAGCCGTTGTAGATCGTGTGGAGAAAGAATAAAAGTAAAGTCCGTGGGGAAAAATGAAACAGTCTGAGATCGTCCAGCGAGCAATTTCCTGTTTGGTCTTTCAAAGTTAAAACAGGAAAAGTCCTTTTCAAAATAAAAACGTCGACTAAGATAAAAGGAATAAATTAATGAAATTAATTGAAACAAACATCTTATTGCCTCCTTAAGCAACGGGAACCTCTGGTCAGACCTGAGGAGGCCTAACTGGAACGTCAGTGCTGGAGTGAAAAAGAGGACAAAGAATTAGTTGCCTCCTTAAGTTGCTGGGTTAACTGGTGAGACCCCGGGGGGGTCTCGTTGTCACATCAGCATCGGAGGATAAGAGAGAGGTTTCTGTGAGCTCAGCCTTTTTAAGTCATGTTCCAGGTGACTCCCCCCTGGGAGGAGGGGTCAGGGGTCAGTGTGGCCCTCCAGCCAATTGAGTTGTCAGGATTTGGCCCCCAGGGGCGGGCTTACAGTGGGGACCCAGGAAGTGACCTGCTGCCACATGGAGATAAGGGCCCCATGCTGGATTTTTAAATGTAAGGGGTCTCCTGAAGCGAGTCTAAGGTTTTACGACTCTTTGTTCTAAGTCAGATCACTGGGCCTTCCCCAACAATGTTAAAGAAATATTCCCACAAAATAAGTTAATCTAGTAAAAGATGAAAGTTTTCTTTGTTGACAAACATGGTTTCATACCTGGAGTAGCCGGCTTTATCGGGTCACTGCAGCTGTTTACAAGACGACATTATAGAACGCTGTCTCAGCAGTGCTCCATCTTCAGCTCAGACTGAAGTTAAAGTCACCGTCCTCAGGGCTTGGTGGTTAGCAGAATAACATCAGTAGGGACAAAGAAATTATATAAATAAAAACTAAATGTGTCCAGCAACAACTCTTGATGAGTAAAGCATTTCACTTTTTGCTACTAGATTGTTTAGTAAACTGCTGTAAATTCTAACTTAGGCTTAGTAGCAATGGTATCACACAGGTCTCTCAAAAAAATACAAAGAAAGTGGATCATATCCACTCCAGTTTGAAGATCTTTATAATGGCTCATATATTTTTGATCTCCTGCTACGTTATGAACCATCCAGACCCCTCAGGTCGTCTGGAACAGATCTGCTTTCTGTCGCCAGATATATACAAACATTTATCTACTTGCAGATAGAAATCAAAATACAAAACAAACATTACAGAAGAATTGAAGCTGCATTCAACAAAAGGAAACCACACAAGATTTTAAGTGTTTTATTTATTCTTTCCCAAAATCTTTCATTGCTAATACTTGTGCCAACACAACACACTGTTAACTGTCATCAGAGACAGGATCCATATAGGTCCTGCATCGGCTTTCTAGTTCATTTTACACAAGATTTGAAAAATCTGCTTTCCACTCACATAAAAGCTGCACCAATCAAAAAGCAGTATATACATACGCAACTCAAGACCAGCAATACATCGTCTCAAACTGCCGTTTGATTCCCTTCTTATTAAATCGCAATAAGGCCTTGTTTACGCTCTAAAAAGGTGCTTTGTGGATCCAGCGTTTCACAATCGATCCAGTCATTGGCTTTTCTGTTTTTTTTTTACAGTAGACAAATCTTTAAAACATTTTCCCTTTAACTTCATTAACTTCGTTAGGAAATATGAAACTATTGAAATACTTGGCAACTTTTGTCTTTTTCAGAGGACTCGAGCGCAAATAAAACCTAAATTGGCAGATTCCAGATAGACAAGCACTGGTTCAAGGCCATTTCTACCACGGAGAGCAGGCTGTAGAAGCTCTGGGGCTAAAGTTAAAGGCGAGCAAAGCAACATTAACCAGAGCTTTGTTATCTGTGAACAATACTGTGACATGTCATGAAGGCTTTGCTGATGATTTCCTATCTATGTGACTAATCGAGTCAAAGTGACACAATCCTTTAACACACACTGCATATGACTCATACACCGCAGGGGGTGAATGTGGCAAACGTGTGATACAATGAGGTTTAACATCAAAATAAAATACATAAAGCTATTGCACAGCTACCCAGATGATCAACTTTGCAAAAAGCAAATGTTGGATGTTTTTTCATACACACACTCAGTCACACACACGTGCACACACGCACACACACGCAAAAAGAAGTTCATACAGAAAAAGCTGGTTATTTACAGCATAAAATGGCAAATGTACAGCAAGACAACACATCAAACTAAATGTGAAATTGAAGTGATTGGAGTGAGTGAATTACAGAACAACGATTGCACCAATACCCTGCCAAAGTTTGTCATCTATAAGAACTCGATAACCTATATTGCCATTACCATGGGAATGTTAAGACGGCCTGAACTAAAAAGAAAGACCATAAAGACTAAAGCAGAAAAAATCCGCTGTTAAGTTTTGGTCCAAATTGTCGCACAATTCGAAAAATAAATCAAACCACGCGTGTTAACGGTTACCGTCTCTGTGGCTCTAGATCCGCATCATAAAAAGTTTGTTTAGACAGTTCGTCATTCGCATGGATACGGCAAGTCAAAGTGAAATCAGAGTTCCAATTTCAAACTTCGGCAAGGATGGCCAATCCACTGTTCCATAGCTCAGATTTCTTTTTCCATTTATCACTCTCTTTCATGCATCAACACTCCAGAAAAAAAAGTACAGTCATTACACTGATAGTGTCATAATATAATGAGTGTGACTAATAATCCAGTGTCAGGCAAAGAAATATTAATAATAATAACCTGGTGCAGCATGATCATTAAAGAAAAAACGTTATTATTGCACATGCTCGTATGAGAACTCCTACAGAGGAGCTTGAATACGCGTTTAGCCTGGTTCCATTTGAGCACTTTGACCTCTTTGTAGAAATCACATCCAACCGAACAGAAAGTGGCCTCGAGAATTTAAGTAATTCAACTCAACTGTTTTCTCTTACAGCCGCACTTTGGTGCCGAAAAGCTCCGTCAGGAGCAAAAGACCTAGTCTTGTGACTGAAATGGAACCGTCCTCTGGCTTCTTCTTCTATTATTCACAACCCTTGGCTGACATATCATTCATGAGCTTCCTACACTTGATCTACGTAGCAGTGATCGCCCACCTCCTCTACATTCCTCCACTGTGTCGACTAGTGATACATTGTGGGCGTCATTGTTCTTTGCATTGCATTTGCACAAAAAAAAGAAGATGTCCTTCTTAGTAGGAGTGCCACCGGGGGGGGATGGTAAACATTTTTGTGGCAGTGGTGGTTGAGGGTGTCTTGTCTATGAGTGAGCTGTGTTCGATCACACACACACATACATAGATATGTGTGTACATATGTGCAGAATTCCCCCACAGGCCATTTCAAACATGCATGTACAACTTGTCTGTCCACAGGCTGTCTGGCTGTCAGGAGAGGATGCTCTTATAGACACATCATTTTATAATAGTTCTCAAAATTTCTTTAAATTCTCCAATGCAAACTCTTGGTCTGTTGTGTGTTTTTGAAACTAACTCCAATTTCCGATCAACAAAGATAAATCGTGACTGAGATCCGCGTCTTAAGAGCATCTTCAACCAGCTCCATCAGTAGGACATAGGTCACTGAATCCATCAGAGGCACATCTCACACACCTTCTTCTGTCACACACACACAAGAGGTAAACTGCTGCCAGCATCACTCATAGACAATAAAACATGGTGGTAGTTGGGGGAGGGAGGGTGGGAGGTAAGGCTGGAGGTGCAGATAACGCTGTGCACGTGTTGCCCAGAGGAGCGAGGGAGGGATGGACGGAAGCACTCTTATGGCAAAGGCTGGGGAGGAAACAGGGAGGAGCTTAAGGGGTCTTGGCTGTTTGAGCACAGAGGTCAGAGAGCTGGTAGGGTTGAGGCTGGTTCTTATCAAAAGTCTAAAGCAGGCATTCGCTGCTGCGCTTTCTCGTGGCCGGACGCAGAATGGCACCGCTGGTCTTCAGGAAACTGCGATCAGCAGGCCATACTCTGGCAGCACCTCCTGGGTCCTCAGCTGGGTTCAGAGACAAAGAGGAGAGGATACCAAGAACTAAGTTATTATACAACTTCACACAAACAGTCCTGATAAAACTCACAAACCGCTGGTGAGGTCAAATGTTCAAGGAGAGGTTCAGCACTTTGGCAAGAGAGTTAGATGAGTTAGATGAGATGATTTAATGCACTTTTATGTCTGTACGGTTTTTATAAAAAAAAGGCTGTTTCAAAAGACACATCTCAGTCTTGTTTCGTTATGATCTTGCCCCCAATCAAGAAGCAACAAGGAGGGGTTCAGTGCCCTGAGTTCCGCCTCTCAGGCTCCATACGGGCCGACCTTTCTAGTTTTGTTTTACCTTAACTTGAATATTAAAAAAATCAATTACAATTACAATTTCTCCACTAATTGAAAGCATTAATTACTGAGCTTCGAAGGTACTTTACATTGTTTTAGATGTTTTTTATGTTTGCATTGTTTATGCTAAGCTATGCTACCCTAACCCTGGCTTTTCCATCACATGTTGTGTTAGAAAACACAGTGGGGCAATCTTCTCAACTCAAACTCTGCAACAGAGCAAATTCTCCTTTTCCCAAAATGTGAAACTATTCCTTTAAAACAAGTAACACAACAGAAAAGAGCGGGTTGTTGTGCTTCATTAGTTGTAATAAAATCCTCAAAAAGCAACTGCTAGCAGGTGAAGAGAATGAGTGAGTAGTTCAGCATTCACACGTTTGTGACACGGTGACAGCAAACACACATGGAAACCGGCGTTTGATTATTTTAGCGCTACTGTGGGGGTCTGAAGCTGTAAATAGACTCAACCATGACACAGTGGACACATAACAAGTGACACTATGGTGAAGTAGCGGCTTAGTAGATGGATGTGTTTGGAGTTTTGTGTCAGTATTGTGAGATTTTTTGCTTCAGCCATGACAAGCTGGTGAGAGTCATACCAACCATGGCAGTGTCTCATATAGAAGTGCAAATAACAGCGACAAATTAGGACAAATAAGAAAACACAACAGTATAAACTTCTAACTGAAAAGGGCAGTAGCTGCTGAGAGGTTC
Organism: Limanda limanda; assembly: GCF_963576545.1. Taxonomy (NCBI): domain Eukaryota; kingdom Metazoa; phylum Chordata; class Actinopteri; order Pleuronectiformes; family Pleuronectidae; genus Limanda; species Limanda limanda. The sequence continues at coordinate 15,009,632 of NC_083648.1, forward strand.
GTCCCTGGTTGTATGAATGTCTGTCTTTCTCAAAGGAAGTAAAAGCTGTTTTTCACATTCCTTGTGCGGTGGCTGCACTAAACATGCATCCAATCAGTGACGAGCCTGGTGAACAGGTAGCAGGTATCACCCTTTTCCGTTGGGAGATTACGTCATTGTGTTTTGTGATTTGCCATAGTGCTTCCCCATTTTTCTTGATTTGCACATCAGAGCCACCATAGTTCCAGGTAGAATACAAGGCAACCAATGTAGCTGTGTGTGTGTGTGTGTGTGTGTGTGTGTGTGTGTGCGTGCCTGTGTTGCGTTGTCATCTTGTTTTATACTCAGACACAGAATGTTTCATGTCTATCTTTTAAAGCAGAAAACAGTTAAACCAGGATGGAGTTGTCTGTCGGACAGGATGGTGAAGCGGTGATGTCAGCATTATTAGACAACAGCAAATCCCCACTCAGGTAAAAGCTGTCCCAGACACCAGATATTTACTTCAGCTCTCACAGTTTATGCAGGAGGAGAAGTCTCACTATTAAGTAGTGGAACAACGTATCTGGGACAACGTCTACCTATCGACAAGACCACGAGATGACAGACGGTTACCAGCATAAGGAGAGGAAGAGGAGGAGCTTAGAGAGGAAAGTCTCAGCTCATTCTTCTGGGGGTGTAAACAAAAACAGGAGCAAGGACAGGAGAGGAGAGGAGGAGACAAATACAGAATGAAGGAACAAGTGAGACAGAAAAAGCCCAAAGTGATGAATTTACTTCACAAATACCAAAGACTTGAATATGTATAGGACAGCAGGGACACACAATACAATACTAATACTGTGACCGATGGAATATGTACACAAATAACCATGTAAATAATCATGTATAATATGATAAGTGAGAGTTTATATGAATAAAACGTACCTCTAAATTTGTCCTTGCTTTCTTCAGCACATCTCGAGTCCTCGACACTGCAACAAAACAAGAGCAACTACAGTTAAAGTGCTGCTACAAAACTATAACAACAAAGAAGTGATAATAAACAAATCAGCAACCTCATTAACAATAACACCCACATGACAAACGTAATAACAACTTTACTTTTAGTATTTAGACCTGGGGCATATTAAGCAGACTTCTACTTTTAAGATAAATACACAGAGGCCAGTATATAAAAGATTAGTGGACGATAAATCGCCTAATATCTCTCTCTCCACCACAAAGGGTCGGTCTCGCTCTCCCTTCCTTTACCTTATTAGGGCTGTTGTTTTACACTCCTCCCTCTCCCTCCCTCTCTCTCTCTCTGTAAGAAACACTTACACTGATTTACTATGAAGTGCTCCATGTTTTCCTTGGTGCGGCTGGTGCTCCTCAGTCTCTGAACCGTCCCCTTTAGAACCTCCTCCTGCTCCGACATCCGCAGTCTCAAGGACAAGATCTCTTCGTGCATACAGTGCTCCTACACACACACCAGACACAACTTTTGTTACCATGTCTCAACTTAACTGACATAACATGTTTGACTGTGAGAGCGATTAATTAAAGATCGGACGAGTCATAAAATATCACAAACCTTCTTTAGGTTTTGGACGGAGGGATCAGTGCTGGGCAGAGCTGCTCTCCAGAACATCTTCAGCAGAGACAACGACTCCTCCAGGATCTGCCTCAGCGTCCTGGTGTTGGACAGCAGACTCTTCACATATCCATAGTCCAGAACCTGCATCAGGAAATCAGTTATATTTGTGTTCTGCAGACATTAGTTGGTGATTTGTTGAAACTCTTTCTCTGGTTCTCACCAGATCACTGCTGTGTTTCTCGTGGCTCTCCAGCAGCGGTGGGCCCAGGCAGGCCTGCAGGGTCGTCTCCATGCGCTGGACGAGGCTCCGACCCTCGAGGACTTGCTGCTGCAGAGCACTGAAGTCGTCCACATGACCGATGGCGTGGCGGCCGTTTCGGTTTGCAAACGATCCGTCGGGAGCCTCCCCCTCGAGCTCAGAGTGAGGGTCCAGAGTATCTGCTGGAGATACAAGGACTTTAAATGACGTGATGGTAATGCTTTATACTGGAGTTAAGAAGTGATTCAAGTAAAGTGGCATAAGATACTTTTAATAAACCATAGACTGTATATAAAGATGGAAGACATGACAAAAGTGAAGCCAAATCGTCTTGATCGCCCCCTGGGGGCTGGGTGCAGTATATATCATAAACCCCGCCGTCCATCCTTAGTTGATGGAACATGAATCACACAAAAAAATCGAAATACATGTTAAATAGATTTTTGTCAATAATGGTTTCTGTCATTTATTTCTTATCACACTAATGTTTCTAATGCTTCACACTAATACTCCTGTTTCCTGGGTTTTAGGGGTATTCATGATTGACAGCTGAGACTGACTCGAGATTGGTCAAACACGTGTTTTGGCCGGACCTCAACACCACGGCACAAAAGCACAAGATGGCGGCACCAGTATCCAGGATAGTTTGGCTTCCATTTTGGACAACAGGGGGAACTAGAGTCGTGTCATCCATCTTTATTTACAGTCTAAGTAACAAGCTGACAAATCAAAGATCGAGTAGTAGTCATGCAGTTACAGTGTAAGTCACACCATTAGCAGTGCTATGGCTGTCGTCCAGGTCTGAGTAGGGAGGACCGGGCGATCCACAGTTAAACAGACCAATGTCCCTGACTGGTGGAGACGGAGCTGGGTCTGTGGAGCACACAGATGCACAAACCAGGCTTGGACATAACGCAAACCACAACACAGCACGCCGAACCTGACATCAAGTTAGTAGATCATGAAGTTTCCATCTCACCGTGCAGCAGCTGACGTCTGTAGAAGTTTTCTCTCTGAGGGCTGGCGGTGAGGGCAGAGAGGGAGGGCATCCGAGGGGAGCCGGCACCCAGCTTCTGCTCCAGCTGCTTGTGGAGCTCCAGTTGTTTGAGGGCGCTGTTCTCCTGGACGCTGGTTTGCAGCTGGGCCCGCAGACTCCTCACCTCCCCCAGCAGCTCCCCCAGCTCCACTGGCAGACCTGGGAGCTGACACAGGTAGCCTGAAGACAACATGCACATTTACTGGGGAGTCTGGAACGTGTTTGTTTGCTTTGCTTTGACCTTCAAGCCAATATGCTTTTGCCAAATGGCCATTAGTTGATTGCAAAGAAAATCCAATTAGTGAGGATCATTGAAAGGAAGCACAATTACGAAAATCTATGTGAACACGCTGCATAAAAGCAGATGAGTATTTCCGTTTATTGAGTGAAAGTGTGGAATTCTCTGGAAAATGATTTAAAATGTTGCTCAAATACAATTAAATTAAAATTAAATACAAATAAAATGTATCAACAAAATTAATAAAAGCAGTATGATCTTGATTTGAAATGAATAAGATATGATGTTGGCTATTGATTTACGTATAAATGATTTATAATGTGATATGTGAAAAGAAAGGAAATCAAAAAAAGGGATGGTCATCGGTATTTATATCGCGTCATGTATATGAAAGGTGTAAACATAAGTTTGTTGTTCTTTCTGCTCTATTTTGTGTTCATGGAATGTGTATAAGTGTATTGTTTCATTTTGTAAAACGGTTTTGGATTGAAATGAAATTAACGAAATACACTGAACATAAGTAAATTATGGGGTATGATTTATCTACTGAATTTGATTAGAGTTTGTAAGATATAATTTGTCATCTTTGATTTTAAATGACATTGTACTAATTTGCTTCTTGTCTTTAATCTTTTATTTGTCCTCTCTACGAAGAGCTTTGTTGCTGATCCTTTGAAAGATGCTTTATCAATAAAGTTATTATGATTACGCGTGTACATGGGTCTAAAAGGATGTCGTTCATACTACAACCAGAAGATGGCGTTAAAGTAAGAAATTCCCCAGAAAGTTCTACACATTAAAATAAAATGGATATTATTGTCCTAGTTAAAAAGGGAAGTATATTAAAAAAAGCTAGTGTATAAAATACACTCCTGACCTTTGCTGGCCTTTGTGCTGGAACACACTCGATCGTAAACTTGCAGTTCACTCTGCAGTGAGTGGATGAGCTCCCTGCTCTCACATAGCTGCTGCTGCAGGAGACAAACCTCATGCTGGAGCCTGAGGAGGAACGTAAACAAACACAGTGAGGTCAAGTGACGTGTAACAGGTCAGAATCTATATTCTCACAAACGCACTAACCTGTTGGTTCTTTCCTGACTGTCCTGTCGCTCCTGCCTCAGGGTGTGTATCTGCTGTCCCTGCTCCTGACTGTGAGTCTGAAGGCGTCTCAGCTCCTCCTTCCACTGCTCGGCCTCCAGCTCAGCCTGCTTCAGACGGGCCCGTGCCGTAAACACGGCCTCCCGCAACTGCACAACCTCCTCACACGTGTCTGAGGGACGAGGAGAGTCCACACGAGTTAAAACACAAAAAGAAAACAGAGGAAAAGACTTCAGTTGGATTTCAGACTCAGTACCGGTGCTGGCCTGCAGGCGAGACTGGAGAACCAGGTTGTCTTGCTTCAGGACTCTGATCTCGTTGGACAGTTGAGGAACTGTATCCAGTCCCTGAATGTAGATGTTTGTTGGTGCCCCTGGAAAAACACAGGTAAGTTGATGTCATATCTTCGAGAGGAAGAAGTGATCATGTTTTTGAGTGTAGGAGGGTTATATTGCACCTCCATCTCGCCCGCTGCTGGCCAGTCTCTCTTCCAGCTGCTGGCGGAGCCTCTCGTTTGTCCTGATGGACTCTTCCAGACGCTGACGGAGACACCTCACCTCCCGCAGGTGCTCCTCTATCAAATTCACACCTAGAGACAAGCAGATGAAATTATAAATAACCATTCCACAGTCTCATGAGGACCAGAGGTTTCTTTTCTGTCAGGGCTCCCACTCTGTGGAACAACCTCCCTGAAGAGATCCATCTGTTCAACTCTTTCTCCTCTTTCTTGAAGACACATTTTTAAAGGTGGGATATCTCAGGAATATTAACCCCTACCTGCTCTTACTATTTTAATCATTTTATGTTTCATTTTATCTTGTTTTTACTACAATGCTGTGTGATCTTCAAATTGCTGTTTCCTATAGCTTGCCTTCAATTTTACATTATTAACTTGTAACGCACCTTGTAACTGTGTTTTGAAATATGCCATACAAACATTATTATTATTGTATAACTATTATTATTATTTACAATTATCTGCTAATTAAACCATTGGCGTATGATGATTACACAGAGCAATTACAATATCACTTCTCCCCACCTGTGTGGCTGCTTCCTGGCTGGTGCCCAGATGATCCAGGAAAGCTTCCAACTTGCTGAACCCGGTTCTCCATGTCCCACAAATTCCCGCCTGACACTGGACCTGAGTCAAATTTAAAAGAGTGGCCTTCAGGGATGCCACCCAGCTGGTGCTGTTGAAAGGCATGATGGGAAAGCAGGCTGTAGCTGGAGTGGTCGTGCTGGCTTTGGTTGTTGAAGGGAGTGAACAGGGTCTTGTCATGGGGAAGTGCAAAGCCTGTAACCATAAACACAGAGACAAACAAGAGTGAGATCCTTTCATTAAAGCACTAGAGAGGATTAGGAAACCGTGCTTACACACACACACACACACACACACACATTAGAAGTTATGAAAGTCTTTAATTTATAATTTTGAGATAAATTTCTCATATGACACACACTCCCTGGCCCCTCACCCCTGTTCTGCTCATTCATCCGTTTGTACAGCGCGTCCAGCTCTGGGCGAACAGCGATCACAGACAGGGCCCTGGGCCAGGGGTCAGAAGGGATTCCCTTACCCCAGACATCAGGGCCAGGGGGGACAGGGAAGAAGGGGGAAACAGGTTCACCGAAAAGGGCTGGGGGAGAATGACAGGAAGTGATGTGTAACATGGAGGAAGAGGAGGAAATGGTCATCTATTTGTTTTACCATCATTGAGTCCCATACCTCTGGAGGTCTGACTGGTGAAAGCCACAGGGGCATAGCAATGCATGTTGGGACAGCTGCTGGAGGACTTGAGGAGGCCATGAGGAGGAGGGAAAGATGGACGGACTAGAAGAGGGGGAATGGAAGGTGAAAGGATAGAAGAGGTGTGTTCGCACAGAGGGAGAAAGAAAGATGAAACTTACTGTCTGGTTCTGATCGGTGTCCTGGCTGCTGCAGCCGGTGCTCCTCCTGATACTCTCTGCTGTCTAAATCCGAGCACAGGTCTAGGTCCTCATTGGTCCTGCACTCGTCGGACACCAAGGAGGTCCTGTCTGATTGGTCGGTGGTCTCGGAGAGGGCGTGGCAGCTGGACGGGGTCTCAGGACGCTCCTGCAGCTTGGTGTGAAGCGACTCAATGATTTTATCTTTCTGCCGCAGCTCTTTACTCAACCTGGGGATGACAATCACATATCACAGTGAGCTGAAAGAAATGCAGCAAGTCCATATCAGGCTACGAATAACTATCAATTAATAGTCATGTATTATATGAACATAATTAGTTATGATGTTTTTATACTTAAAGTATTCATGAAACATTTACATGCGTCATTAATAGCAAAACAAGAAATAACATCATTAAATGTTACTCATGCATTTTATTATTGATGAACTGTGATTTGTTTATTCATCAATTTTCTGATAAATTAAAATGTTTCCGAAACTGTTTAGTTAATCACATAAATGGTTGAACAGATTCATTAAATAGGAGAATTTGATGCTTTTCTTTGCCACATGATACTACATGTTATTGTCTTTGGAGTGTTGGATTGTTTGTCATACAAAGTAGTACATAGGACGTAGGAGATGACACATCATTTTCTGAGACAAAACAACAAATACATTATCAATTTCATCCATCTTGCGTTCTAAAAAAAAAATCCCAATCTTAGTAATAAAGTCATTTTATTTTCCATTTCAGTAATCACTTTTAACAAGTTAAAGCTGATCCTCTGTACTTGGGCCAATCTGCCAGCATTTACAAGTAGGAGTGTTTGTTTTACAGTGGATCTCTTCCTGTAAATACACAACATGTGCAACTCTTACTGTGTCAGCTGTCGAAGCATGAACTCCCTGTCTCTCTCCAACAGCATCCTGCAACACGCCGCCTCGCTTGCCTGTCTGCGACCCACAGAGAACGACCACAGAGAGTCCCTGTATATGGGGCTGCTCTTAGAAAGCATAGATTTCCACAAAGGAGCCATCTGGCCGAGTCCAGTCTGTGAACGTCCCTGATTCACAACTTCTGACTTCCGCTTTAATGTCCTTTGGTGCTTTACCAGTATCTATCGTAAAGATGAATTCCAAACAAAAGCTCCATAAGAAGGCAGCAGTTCTGCTCCAGCAGGAGAAGTCTTATGAGGGATGAGGCACCACCAGGAAAACCCTGTCACACTGAGCCTCTTAAGCCTGGCGGATGGGACACCTGTAAGTCTATTCAACTAAAGCAACTTAACGGTAAAGGATCCGCACTTGGGCCAGTATGTGGATTAACGGCAACCTTCTGTCTCCTCTCCAACATAAGGAGCCATGTGGACGGCAGCTTGCGTGCAGCAGAGCGTCACATGACAGAGAAAACTAATCAGAGCCAGCGCTCTACACAGCGAGCTAATGACTTCGAGGGAGATCCAGTGATCACAGTGTTGCAGGGGATGCCGCAGGCTGCTGCTGTGTTGATCTGCAGGTTTAAACGTTGCCCCTTTTCAGATGATGAGTACTGCATAATATAAAATACTATCTAGTGTAGTGCATTTCTCCAACAAGGCCCAACAATCCTACTTATTTGTAAATATGACATAAAACTATCAACTCAACTATCAAAACTACCTTGCTGAATCCCCATGACGTCAGATTATTTTTTTTAAATCTTGATCTTGTGAACATGCCAGGTCTTGCAATGCAGACAAATGTGGAAAACATCTAATGGCCTCTTCTCGGCCACCGTTGAGCACAAACCTCCACCAAGGCTAACGCACAATCTCGCCATGTCAAAGAAAATACAAATAAATCCTGGATTTGCTCTTTTATCCAAATCTAAACATTTAATGGGTTCTTCCTTGGGTAGCGCCCAATCTCCTCCAAGATTTCATGGAAATCAGTTGAATTGTATAATGAGTATATAAGTATATATATCTGAATTGATGAAAACATAACCTCCTTGGTAGAGGTCATGATAGAGAATATATTTTTGTATTTATTGCCACTGTTAAATGCATCTTACCACCACTTCAAGTTGTGACATTCTGTTTCACTCACACATTCATCACGTGGAAGTTAACTCACCTCAGGGCGAGCAGCTCGTGGCCCGCTTTGTCATCATGGCTGTCTGCTTGGTCGCCTGTGAAAACATGTAAATGTAAATAGTGCGTATTGTTGATTTAAATATTTACTGTGTGTTGTCGAATGTGAATTATGTGTGTATTGTTGAGCCCTGTCAGAAGGAGGACAGATAATCACTTGGGACAGGCAATAAAGTTATTTCCTTCTATTTATCTATCTATCTATCTATCTATCTATCTATCTATCTATCTATCTATCTATCTATCTATCTATCTATCTATCTATCTATCTATCTATCTATCTATCTATCTATCTATCTATCTATCTATCTATCTATCTATCTATCTATCTATCTATCTATCTATCTATCTATCTATCTATCTATCTATCTATCTATCTATCTATCTATCTATCTATCTATCTATCTATCTATCTATCTATCTATCTATCTATCTATCTATCTATCTATCTATCTATCTATCTATCTATCTATCTATCTATCTATCTATCTATCTATCTATCTATCTATCTATCTATCTATCTATCTATCGATTAATTTAATATAAAGCTGTAAGACATGAAGTAGTTTTGTGTGCGTGGAAAGTAAAGGAGAAGACGTCTCTTACGTCCGCTGATCTTGGTGACCACTCTCTGTGCCAGGGCAGAGCTCTGAGCCAGCTGCTCTCTGAAGCTCTGACCCATGTAGTAATCAATATCGTTCGCTCGCAGCAGCTCCTCGAAGGCCTAAACGTTGTGGAGAATGTGAGCCAGAGCATTAATAATAAATAGTCTACTTAATAAATAGAGAACTGAATTAATTCAGAAGGCGTTTGCAGTACCTTTGTGGTGTCTCCCAGGTGCTGGGTGAGGATATGGCAGACCCCCTGCCCCTCTCTGGTCCTCTGCCTCAGGTGGGACAGCTCACGAGCCTGAGCCTGGATCAGAGAGTTGTACTTCCTGTGAAGGTAGGGAAAGCATTGGAGGAATGTTTTTATAGGAATGTTTTCAGAACACTACTTTTAAGTCCAGTGACTGTGCTTCTATTGACTAATTCTAGATAAAATAAAGGTGTCTTGGGTTATTTATGCAGGGATTATTGACCCACCAGGGGTAAGAGATAATCCTCACAAGCCCCTGTCCCCACAGCCCTTCTGTCTCTGTCCACTCACCCAGGCCAGGTGGCACATTTCTCTTCTGCTTGGTCTTTCCCCTCCAGTCTGGAGCTCTTCAGTTGTGCCTCCAGTGACGTGACACGTTCCATCAGCTCCTGTAGCTCCCTGCTGGGTTTGGGCCCTGAGCGAATCCCTTGGGGGTCAGACATCCAGCCCTCATCCTCCTCCACGCCGCTGGGGGCTGGTGACTTCTCAAAGGCCCAGTTCACCTAGAAGGTGAGAGTGAATTCACACAAAAAAAGCTCTATGAAGCATCAGTAATATTACAACAATGACGCAGACCAGCTGATTAATGGTTGCCGTACCTTTCGGGGTGTGCGTTCCAGACTGGAAGCGTAGTCGCTGGTGGCAGACAGGGAGCGCACACGCAGCTGCAGCCCACGGATCACTTTATGGCAGCGGGTCAGCTGTGAGCGCAGATCCAGGACCAGATGTTGGACAGAGGCCTCGTCCCCCATTTCATAAGTTCCTCTGTTACTGCTGCAGTTACCACTGAACCAGCTGTTGCCTGCACCATCATAGTCCTGCTGATGGGACAGTGACGTGCACATCTCCAGGTCGTCAAACTCTGCAAGGGGGGGAGAGGTTATTCATATATGCATGATGAATGTGTGCATTATATAGGAGAACATTTATGTTGGTTGTCTTGTTTTAAAAGTTTGTTACCAGGGCTGCTGGTGTCTTCTCTTTCAGCTTCGTTCTCACTGCGACCACACGTCTCATAACCCAGATCCTGAAGATCCACCTGCACCTGTTTGTTGGCTTGCTGCACCGACGTCTCGGCTGCAGAGAGAAACGACCAAAACCTTTTACACTTGCAAATGCTTGGTTGGGGTTTTGAACACTTGACGTCCCTGGGTGTCAGACTCACTGAGCAGATCTCTGTAGTCCTTCAGCTGCTCCGCCTGAGCGTGGACCGTGGCCTCAGACACCATCAGTCTCTCCTGCAGCTCTCTGTTTTCCTGGTGGCTCAGAGCCAGGTCCGAGCGCAGGCGGGCCGTCTGCTCGCCCAGACCCTCGTCTACATCCTGCCAGGGCGCTCCCACCTCGCTCCCCTCACCATCAGGCTCCACATCCTGCAACAGCAAAGGGTTGAAGGGACATGTAAAACAGGAATGCAGTGGTGGGATGAAACAACCAGCATTTACATCATTACTGCAATTAAGTACATTTGCCATGTATTTGTACTTTACTTAAAGTAGATGTATTTTCAGGTACTTTCCCCCTTTACTCCACTACATTTATTCGCCAATAGCTGAACTTTCTCAGCAACAACATTTTTGCAATGCTTTGTGTTACATGTTCACATTGTTTTTGTATATTTTAAATAATCAATAATGACAGGGGAATTGATCCACTGATCAAATCAGACCAGCAGGTGACATTAGACCCCGCCTCCTGCAGCAGCAGAAGAAGAAAGACCTTAAATGGATTCAGAAGAGGCGGAGACTCTGCCATAATGATGTAATTGACTGTATAAGGGAATAAGTACTTTTAGTCAAGTAAAAAGGTGAATGTAGTACCTTTACTTGTAATTGAGTACTTCTACTTTCACTTAGGTAAAACATTGGAGTACTTCCTCCACTAATAGCGGTTTGTCATTTTCCATGACTTTAACAAATGGAACATTTGTGATGCTAACTGTTGGAATATCAGTTAGTTATATAAACAACCACAGGACTCAAAGCTCAAACTTCCTCATACGGAGGCTGTTAATAAACAACACAGTGAAAAGAGGTCAGGGGTCTGGAGGCAAAGCTGCTCCAGCACAGTTAGCTAAAATCTGCTTTACAGCCCACAAACACAAGGCTTTATCAACAGAGGTGGAGTGTTACTACCTTAATATTGTTATATATTTTGCCACTTCTATTCAACTAGCCAACGCCCAATTGTCTCCTGAAATCAAAACAAGCTCCACCAAATGTCCCACACTCATAGATAACGGTTCCCTAAATGTGTCAGATATTGTTTTCCTCAATGATTACTTGTATTCCCTGTAGCTCTCTATGAAATGTTATCAGATGCAAGGATCATAATACATTTCCAGTGAATTTATTACATCTTCTGTGATGGTAATTACCTGTATAAGTCAAATAAGTGTCCCAGTTGTTTTTATTTTAAGGACATAAACTAATGTAGATTACAGTGTAGAGTGCAATGTGTTACCTGGTGTGTGTAATGATGGGATGTCAGCGTGCCGAGGTCCAGGGAGCATGGCCTGGTGCAGCGCCTCTTCCCCGGCTCCTCACTCACATTAACACACGGAGGACCTCGCTTCCCAACCAGCACCGAAGATGTTCCCTCCTCTTCATCTTCCTCTTCAATGTCCTCCTCAATGTCCTCCTCTTCGTCCTCCTCTTCTTCTTCTTCTTCTTCCCAGTTCTGGCTCCTGTGACTCTCCTCTGTGTTTGTCCTAAGTCCCACAGCTCCAGCTTGTCCTTCTTTCAAAGCCTGGTTCTCCTCCTGCAGCTTCTGCACTGCACTCCTACAGTGGAAAAAGGAAATCACATAGACTTAAACATATTGAAGCTTTCAGGCCAACACAATAAACAAAGTTTTTCGAAGACAATCAAAACAACTATCTGACAAATATGCACCTCATCTGGGCCACAGATGTGTATCCATCCCTCTCCAGCTGTGACTTTACTTCCTCGAGCTGGACTTCAAGTGTCTTCTTTTCTTCCTCGAGCTGCTTTAGTTCAGCTCTCTGGGACAGTGACGCCCTCACCAGCCCTGCAGTCACAGCCTCGGCTTCAGGAGACGTCACAGAAGCCTGAACGGAAGACAAACTTTTCGCCTTCACTTTATCCTCATCCTCCTCTATGCTGTCCGAGAACTCGTCACTGCTGGCATCTTCATCGTCTCCTTCCTCCTCCTCCTCTGTGCTGAGCTCTGGAAACGCAAAAAACACATAATTAGCCTTTTGCTCTTTAGTTAAAATACGAATCAAATGTTTTTCTTCTTATTCTTGTACTTTGAAATCCCTCCCTCTCTAGTGTTCATTCTCCGTCTCTCCACAGCTCTGGCTGTACTGGATCACCACTTTGGGAGTCATGGGACTAAAATACAATGTTATGTCATAGTGCGAACCGGCCAAGAACACATTCAAGGCGGTACAGCCCAGTGTGAGTGTCTGTGTGTGTTCATGAAAAAGACATAGAATTCAAACTGAAACAAATGTATTGGATCTATATCCTTTACACAAAAGGGTGTGTAAGGTGTTTGTGTTCCAAATCTGAAAATAAATATGTAACACATTCTTGGGTTTTGTGTTGCTAAAGTCTTGTATACACACTCTGAAGCAAAGAGCCAGTGAGGAAACACATGCATGGATGTTGGTTTGCTGCCAGGAAACTGAGGCTGGGTGGAAACAAACGGGCAGGGATTTCAAAAGAAAAGTGTTTTATGTAATACGCCCAAATGATACACAACAGACACTCTGTGCCATGGGGCATGTGAATCATAGGTGTTTGGGTGTGTACCTCTACGGTGCATTAATCAGACTTAAGGAAAGTTTAAAAGTACTGAAGTTTAAATGTGAGAATTTTCTTTGTGCTGCTCGGGAGAGGGCAGGAAACTTCTGGGTTATTATTGATTGAACAAAGTGCTCTGTAAGCTGAACTGACTGGATGTGGGGCCCTGTACACACACTGCACACTGTCATCACTCTCACACCGGACACATGTAGCTGTGCACCGTGCCTGTTCATGTGTGTGTCATTTCAACCAACAGGGATTTCATGTTTTGTTTTTATATCAGGTGATAACTGAGTGAAAGGGCTCACATGAGCTTCCCCTTTATTGACATTGTGAACGTCTTACTGTTAAAGCAGAGCAGCCATGCAAACATGAAAACCATGCCACAGTCTCATGCATGACATGAACGAAAAACACTTGTTTGGATTGGACATGTCTGGTTACACATATTGTAAGAATTATCTGCAGTAATCGAACAAATTATCATATTTCTGACATTTAAATGTGACCTTATTTAAAGCCATTTATAACATGTGGGTTTCTACAGTAAACAGGAGATAAACTGGGAGGCTGAGGAAGAAAAGACTAAATGCAAGGTGGGTTGATCTCTGGAGAAAGAAGGAAAAGGGTATAGAGGATCAAGGTGGGGGATTTCAGGTTTGGGATATTCTTAAAACAAATCCCCAATTAAACACAATAAAAAAGAGAAATCTGACGAAAATGCCAGCACATGTTTATTTTGCAGTTAAAATACAAAAAAAAGTGTGGACAAGGATTCCATCTTTGAGAGATCAGGACACAAATCCCAAGAAAATGCACTTTGTCTACTATGAACTATAAATACTTAAAGAGCGAATGATATTTCTGCCATTCACCGGTTGCAAATTAACTTATAATATATAACTTTATATATATTTTACTGCCATATTGGTACAAAGCTGAACTAAAGCTCAACTAGCAGCTTAAAACAATACACATATCAACGTTGACCTAAGGAAACTTTATGTTTCATGCATAACTGTCGGACTAAAATGTAACTACAGCAGGTTTACTCGAGTATGAAAGCGATCCAAGGCTGAACTTGGGGAAACTTCACTGTAAACGGGTCTGGCTTTGTATCTTAAGTGTGAACATCCTATTCACGCACAGATGGTGTAAAACAAATGATGGATGGTGAGACGTTTTCACTGTAAGGCATGAGTTTGTCGTTTTCTCCACAAGACGTAACTTCACTGTGACGTTAAGGCTGGAAGAGTGACACGGGTGAGAGACAGTAACACACGACAATGGCAATACAGAACAGTCGCACTGCAAAAGCAACACGCAGGCGGTTTTCATCAGACAATGTAAAAACATATTCACACCACACTCACAGAATATATTAATAAATAAGACTCTGAGTTGCACATTGCCACTTCATAGCATTGAGGTTCGTCTGTAGTGTTTGTGCTACCTGAACCAAGCCGTCTGCACACTGACGGTCCTGCTTTGGTTTTCATTCACACTTTGAGCTTCACAGGTTTTTCAGAACAGTGACCGCCAGTGGCAGCAGGAAGCTTCTTCCCACTTAAACAGTGCTAGTGTCAGACAGAGCATCACAGAGAGTTAGTGACAGTGCCCCTCGCAGCCCCTGTGGCTCGACCCCGCCCATCCCCACCTCCAAAGTCGGGCTGCCGTTTGGCCGCCCTTTCCAGCACCAACGCCATGTTACGGGTCCTGGCCAGCACTTCCTCCAGCTGTCCACGCAGCGCCTGAACCGAGTCGAGCTCAGTGTGGAGGGCCTGCCTCGCCTCTGAGCTGCTGCCAGGTGGAGAAGATGAGAGCAGAAAAAGTGTCTTAAGGGCAAAATACTTACTGCATGAAGAGTAAACTGTGATAAGAGCTGGTTGCAGCTGCCCTACCTGTCACTCTTGGTGTGCATGTGCATGAGATTTTGGTATAATCTCTTCTCTGCCCTCAGGGCATCATTCAGCTTGTTGTACTCTGACACAAGCTGCTCCAGCACACACTGAATCAGATCGGCAGCCAGGGTGGAGGAGGAAGGAGATGGAGAGTAAATGCACAATTCTTAATCAGCACAAGCCTCTAATTATCATCTGACTGACTGGGAATAATGAAAAAACATCTTACTTGGGGATCAGAGACGTCTTCTGTGGGCACTCCTTCGATTTGCTGCTGAGCTAAAGACAAACGCAGAGCAGAGAGCTCCTCCTGCAAGAAGAGGACACAGCGGCATGACTTGATGTTGTAAGATTATTTAACAAAAGCAAACACAAGCACTGTTCTTATGCATCATCTGAAAATTAATTCGTGGTGTTCTTAACTGTTCTTAGGGATGTTTTTAAATTATATTTGATCATCTTGATTCCTAGAATTGTTCTAATAAGTGTTTTTTGATTGGGTCATTTTTTATATGGATTATTAGTGTATCCCTAGTTTTTCTTTTCTTTTTCTTTTTCCCCTTCAATGGTTTCTCAAGTATATATAAAGATTGTATTTCAGGGTCCATGAAGATACCTGAGCCTCTCTCTCCTTCCTCAGGACCAGCTGCAGCTCCTCCTGGAGGGTCTTCATCTCTGCCTCACTCTCTTGAGAAGACAGCTGCATTGCCTCTTCCTGACCCTGCATCAGCTCCTGTTGAGTAAAGCACACGGTGAATTTCAGATATCCAGGAGACGAGAGCAAGGGAATGCATGCGTGTACTGATACCTTGACAAAAGCTTCCTTCTCTTTGAGCAGAATCTGCAGGTGCTCCTTCTCTCCTCCCATCTCCCTCTCCTTGTCCCGTCTCAGCTCGTGCAGCTCCTGCTCTCGTAGCAACTTCTGTCTGCGTAGCTCCTGCAGCTGGCCGCTCCGCTCATTGATCACTAAGGACAATCTGTAGGAGGAATCCTGGGGGAGACAGAGGAAAGCATTGAAGGTTTTCTAACTTAGTTTAGTTGTAAACAGTTTGATGTAGTAGTCACAGTGCATACCTGCAGATACTGGTCTTTGGAGCTCAGAGTGTTGAACAGATCCTGGACCCGGGCTTGGTGTTCATTCGACTGGCGGCTGCGGTCTGACAGCAGCTCCTGGAACAGTTTCTCTTTGAGCACCAGCCGAGCCTTCAGCTCCTCCACAACCTCAGTGGGACCGGCCTGCACTCGGGCCACGAGGGCGGCCGTCAGATCCTGTACACACACACACAGAAAAACACACAAAATTTAAGTGAGAACAAGCAACACAGGTTCGTATACCTGGGATGGTTTTCCAAAGCTTTGAAAATTGCACAGCAAACAATAAGAAGCCATGTTAACAAAAGCCCTAAAACGTGTGTGTGTGTTACCTGAGCCTCCTGGCTGCGGCTCTGCAGGGCCGCCTGCAGCTGGTTGATGATGGTCTCCTTTTCTCTCAGAGTGTTTCTCTCCTTCTCCTCACTCTGCTGCTTCAGCCACTGGAGGTTCCTGTAGGCCTCGGCCGCCTGCTCCAGCTCCAGCTCTTTGCCTCGCACCAAACCGTCCAGACTCTAGTCGTCAAGATCACAGGTGCAACCACACAAAAAGCAAGATCAGTTCAGATTCTGTGGGCAAAAAGACTAACCATTCTTTTTCAGCTCAGAGCCTGGCCAGAAGTACAAACCACCAGGTCTGATATCTTTTGGTGTAATGAGCGTACCGTGATGGTCTCTTCGTTGTTGGACAGGATGCAGTTCAGTCTCTCCAGGTCTCGCTCTTTCTCCCTGAGAGCCAGCTGCAGCCCCCTCACCTGGGCCTCGCGCTCCTCCACACTGCGGAACTTGTCATCAATGGAGCGCTGCAGACAACGAGAGGTATGGAAAATCACACAGTCGCTAATTCTGCATTTTTCTATATAGTGTTCAGTTTGCGGCAAAAATTAGCCATTATGAAAGATTCCATTGTCTTTCATCGATCACAAATTAATTAAATCAAATTTGTTGGGGTATGAAATTTGCATTTTAGTGATCTTTGGGGGGAAATGTGGAGACTTTTCATGGAACATTTTATTATGAACAGCACACTGCACTAAGTTCTGGCATCTAAGCACTTCCCCACCACGGCTGTATGGTTGCCACAGGATTTAAGAGGACAATAGAGATGTTTTCCCTCCTGTCTGAGGCAGAATTTTATGCTGACTCACTGCTTTGTGAGGGATTTTGCATAACTGTCTGCCACCGGCTTGTTCGACAAAATGCACACTTCACTCTTTTCTCATGAAGAACCTCGATATTTTCCCAGGCAAGGCTCCCATGACAGTCCCATGAATCCCAGTCTATTGTACTGTGATCCACATGACACAGCAGTCTTCACTATCATTGTGTATATGAATGTGTGTGTGTGTGTTACCTCCAGAGCTCTGTCTCTGTCTTTTATACGCTCTTTTAGTTTCTCCAGCAGAGCATCTCTTGATTTGGAGCTTGCTGGTGAATCCAACATGTCTGAGTAGTCCTACAGAGATAAAGGTTTTAGACAGGATCAGAAATCTGTGGACGTTTTTTATCTATATACTGTGTGTGTGCCAAGTGTGTAGGTATGTGTGTGTTACCTCCAACTGTTGCTCCTTGTCCTTCAGGCTGTGTTTGAGCTGTTCGAGGCCTCTTTCTTTTTCCAGCACCACAGTGAGTTTCTCAGCTTCGCTCGCCTTCAGGGCTGCTTCTTTAGCCTGAAGCTCACAGCGGGTTTTCTGGAGGGCACAGCGCAGGTCCTACAGAGCAGAGATGAGCGGTTACACACACGATGCATTGTTGACACTTCAAGGCGACTGAATTATTAATTTTCTCACACCAACACAATCGCAAACACACTGACCTGGTTGTGTTTTTCCGTGACCTCCCGGTGCTGCAGCGCCTCCTGCAGATCGGAGTTCAGTCTGTCCTTGAACCTCTCTAAGTCGTCTCCTTGCCGCTGGTTCTGTCTAAGACTCCTCTGGCTGGCCTCCAGTTCCAGGCCGAGGGAGAACAGGGAGCTCTGCACCCCCACCAGCTCACTCTGCAGATGGGCGAGCGTCAAGGACTCGCTGGCCCCCTCCTGAACCTGGAGAAGGAACAACCACGGAACAAGGTTACACAAAAAGCAGGACATTAACCTGGAGACAAGATGTCTCTCTAGCATTAAGGATGTGTATCAGGTCTCACCTTGCGTTGAGTGAGCTGGTTGCGGTGGACTATTTCTTGCAGCTTGCACAAGGTGGCGTTCTGCCCTTCAATCATCTGATACAGCTCCTGAGCCTTAAAGCAGAATGAATATGTATGAGCATCTTCTCCACTGGAGCAGGCAGCAGCTCACAATGACCAACAGCACAAAAACAAACACACACCTCAGTGTCTTTTGTGCTCATTGACTCAGAGAGGTCCTGGATGGTTCTTTCTTGACTCTGAGCCGCCTGGCGAAGTGAACGCAGCTCAAACTCCATCTCCTTCAGATTCTCCTGCAGCCTCTACAGATGAAGACAGAGATCGCAGTCAGGCCGTCATCAAGCCACAAGTGTGCTTTTAACAAAATAATTTTTTACATGTCATACCATATTGTTGGCCTCGCTCTCGTGGATCTTGGCCTGCAGAGACTGAACGTGGAGCTGGGCCTTCTGCAGCTCGTTGACACACTGACCGGCCGCACACTCATACTGGTTCAGCTGGCTTTGCTGCTCCTCAACAAGACTCTGTAATAAAGACAATTAAGATTATATATTTGAAAAATATACACCTAAAAAGCAATATTTCAGCAAATATACAATTCAGACGGTTTACTAGTTCAAACATCAGATCAAGTCCAGCTGCTGAATTATTTGTGACAAAGACAATTTGCCTCGTCAACGATACAGAGTCCGAAGGCTGCATAACTTTCACAGTGGGTTGTGTAACATTGTGTGTGTACAACATTTAGAAACCCTGCTCATCCATGTGTGTACTTTGAAAAAAGCTTGGGTGAGTAGAGCGCCCCTGGAGAGTGTGTGTGTGTGTGTGTGTGTGTGTATGGTAATGTGTGTGTGTGTTATCTGTGTTACTATTATCTTTACATAACCAGTGTATGAATAATTCCAACTTCCAATGAAAACCTGATTGGGAGGATATTATTAAGATACATACTGATTTAGACATTAATTTAAGATGATATAGACAAAATAAATGTATATTAAAAAAATAACGTTATCACTGAATTGATGTTCCTGCGGCAGCCAACCAGTACTGAGACAAAAGGGTGGTCTGACATTGCGTGGATCACTTGCCTCAAGGGCTCTGGGTGAAAATAGGACAGTAGCGGAGTCACTCTGTCTTAACGTCTCCCCCCCACGTCTAACCTACTTCAGTCAGCGGCCCCTGCACCAAGATCACGCACTCTTATTAAAGAAGATCATCTCATTCAGATGCAAACGCACCCCCAAAGACTATAATTATAAAAAGATGATTATTAGCTAGGGGAGGGGAAGCCGGCTCTTTGCACGTACTCAAACACTGACGCACGTTCTCTTTATGTACTAGTGCAGAAAATCCTGTGCTGCAACTTAATTAACAACTGGAAATACTGGATGAGTTATCTGTCTGCAGGCAGTGTTCATGCTTCAGAGTATTTATCAGCTGCAGCAGAAGGTAGACATACATCCACAGCATCCAAATTCTGCAAAATGCCCACGTTTTTACTCTTTACTTCCAATTTGTTGACATAACCAACGACCTCTTTCTACATGAGTGCACACACACACACGCACTAGGAAATTAGGCCATGTCCTGTTTCACCGCTTACCCACACCTGACCGCTCATGTAATGTATTCTAACACAGATAACTAAGCAGGAGACTCACACACATCCCCGTAGTTCACAGTAAAAGCTTGTGGGAGAGGCTTTGGTAGGATTCAATCGACTGACAGCTGGATTATGAGGCTAATTACGCTAAATTATTGTGAGAAGTGGGGAGGCTGCCCCATTTGCCTGTCAAAGATTAAAGCCTGGTTTACACGAGGCTGCAGATACTGCAGATTTGCAGTGCATAGGCAAAAATCCTACTTCTCCACCAAGTGTCATCATCCTACAGTAGTTCAACACTTCTAATCAGCAGCATCACCGTCCTCCTCAGGGTTTTATACCTGGTGTGGAGGTGGCCGAGGATACTCTTTGTACAGATCTTCTAATATATCCTCCATGCCAGTCAGGTTGAAGTTCTGATTCAGACTGATCAGAGGGGTCTCCAGCTCAGGTGTTGACATCAGGATGTAACCTTCTCCGTCTGGAGTTCCATACGACATTCCGAGGACAGAATCAGAGAATCCCAGCCTCATGGCTCCGTTACTGGAGCTCTTCCGGAGGAGCACTGGCAGCTTGCTTCCCTTAGAGCTCCGGACTGGCCGGTAGATGGCACAGCTCTGCAGAAAACAGAGGGCCGCAGAGAGGCTGGGCCCAGGTGAGACTAGACCATGGGGGGCTCCCATGTGCTCCTCAGAGAGGGAGTCAAACATCCGGTCATCTATAGGGTCCTTGGGGGACCTCAGAGGACCATCTGTTATGGCCCCAGGCTGGAGGTAGTCCTCAGACGTCTCCAGGGACGCTACCGAGGGGCTGGAGCTGATACGTCCGGCCAGGGTTCGATCACTGTCTGATCTCCTCGAGGGGTCCTGAGAACCGGGGACCAGAGTGAGAGAGGAAGGGTGTTCTTCTGAATTGTCAACACTTTCTAGATCTTTTTCTCCACCACCTCCTACTCCGATAAAACTGGCTGAATCTCTGGTTGATGGCCCACATGAAATGCTCCTTGCCAACTTCCTGGGCACCTTACAAACAGCTTCATAATCAGAGTCTGCCACCCGCCAGTGGGAACACCCTCGACACCTCCTGGGAGTGCTGGGCAAAAAGCGCTGTGAGCCTGCGACAGTGATCTCTGACCCTGGTCCTGCAGGACACTGTGGGTGGTGGTGATGTTGACAGTCTGGGTTGTCGTCAGCCCAGGACTCGTACAAAGAGTAGACCAGGTCATCCTGGAGCAGGGCACAGTACTTTGCATGAGTGAGACCCGAGATGTCCACCATGCCATCGCCTGGCACTTCATTACTTCCAGCAAGTGTCACTGCTCCCTCTTCTGAGTTGGTTTTCCGGTAGAGTCCACCGATGCACTGCCTCAGCCGGTGTTTCTCCTGCAGGAGCCGCTGCAACCTTTCGATGGACAGGGCCTCCACGCGGGCGATGACCGTGTCGAAGCGGTACATGCGGTCCAGCATGAAGATGCACTTGGAACAGGCAAACTCCCCTCTGCCGTCCCGGGTCAGCTCTTGCCCCAGGGCATGGGACAGCAGCACCTGGAGGTTGAGCTTGGGGCTGGGGTGGAAGATCCATCGCCTCTGGTTGCCGCAGAGCTCCCGGCCACAAATGCGACACGCCTCCTTCATCTTGAGATCGAGCATTCCACAGGTCAATGGTGATTTAGGTGCAGAGGAATATCGTATTAGCTGTCACATGAAGACACCGGTGCACCACGGTGGTTAGTCGCCTCCCAGTTTGAGACACGGTAAGGCTGGGGTCTTTCTTTGTGGAGTTTTTCTCCTCCTCCCACAGTATTAAAACATGCAGATTGGGGTTAGGTTAATTGGGCGTGAACTCGTCCAAAATGTATCCCACCTCTCACCCAATGTGAGCTGGGATCGGCTCCAGCCCCCCTCTAAAGGATGGATGACACCTTGAGCCTCAGTGTAAAGAAAAGACACTCATGTCAAAATAAAAGCATCTGATGCGGTGTCGAGCTCCTCATGACACTGGTTCTTACAATGGCATTTGATTCATTGGCTGAAAGACGAGGTTGAGGCAGCAGTGATCCGGCTGGTGGAGTATTGGTCCCACATGGGGTTCTTAGTAGCAGGGAAGGTAAAGCAGGTTGATAAATACTGTGACCGTCACTGAGAGGGTTTCATCAGCTCAGGATCCCCGTTCATTTCCTGGAGGTGCAGGTGCATCGGGAACATGGCGCGGCACCTCCCCACTAATATCACTGTCTCGTCACGTATTATCCGTGGTGTGTGCTCAGGATTCCTCCACAGCACCGCGGGCTCCTCTGCACCATCCCCCGGCTGTCAGGCACACACCAGCCGCACCGCGAGCCGTCGTTACCCGGTCCTTACCGCCGGTGATCGGAGATAATAACCCGCCGCTCGGAGCTGCTTCCCGGGACAGTGTGAGTCCTTCCCCCGGTGTCTGTCTCCGATGAGAGGACTCCTCGTTCATTTCAGGGCCGATACCCACACGTTAGAGACACACACACACACACACACAGGGCTCGATCCTCCGGACTCGATCCTCTGGGCTGATAACGAAGAGGCTGCACGAAGCAGACCTGCAGCGGAGGACCGAACCATTCCCGGGACGCGGGGGTGGAGGAGGAAGCCCGGTGCAGTGGTCAAACTGGTTTAACATGCACTGTTGTTACGACTCATGAGGATGAGTTTCATTTTGAATCACGCACACATTGATGTGTCCTGTGTCCAGAGAATATGTGCTGTATCTCAAGGTTTGCTGTTGAACCGATGGAGAGGTGCTCCCCCGGGAGTCTCTCACTTCCTCCTGCCCGGTTTACTGAGCTCTGCTCGGCTGACTGAACAGCTACACGCTCACTAACGTGGAAGCATTAGTGATGCTCTGAAAAATAACACTATATTCTATATATCCTTTAGAATAATGCATACATGTGTGTTTCAATTTCTATCTTCGTGAAAATATAATAATGTTGTAAAAGGGTTACAATTACATTTTTACCATTTTGTAATATTCTTCTCTACTGCAACAATTAATGTATCTATTTTTGTATTAATCAATAAATAAAATAAATCAACAATGAGTCAGTTGCAGCTCTAAAACAAACCAAAAATTACTTAAAAATAGCCAATGTAATTCAATAAAAGCTACTTTAAATTTTTTCAATCCCAGCACATTATTGCACTGGGAATGTGTATCTACCTGGGACTATTGTTCTATTCTATTCTATTCAGGGTCATGACCTTTAGTTCATTAGTGCTTCATCATTCATGCTCCATCATTAGTGCATTCCTAGGTCACAAGGCTCTGCAGACTGAAGACAAAAGCACGTTTTCTCAACAACACACTTAATGATCCGTGAGCGTTGAAACTAGCTACTAGGACGAAGCTATGTGGGGTAAAATATGAACATAAACTCTAAGTAGAAGTCATTATTACATTGGCACAAGACAGAAAATAAGTAATCTTGTATAAAGTTATTATGCATAATAATTATACATAATAACTTTAAGCTCTTTTCAGCTTAATAACGACTTTTGTAATTGTTGCTGTCCTGTAAGTTATGTATACAAATTGAATTAAACATTTGAAGACATGTTAATGTAAACTGTAATCATACTGATGTATTAGTCTTGGCCGTCGCTGGACCACTGTAATCTTCACCAGCCCTCTGAATCAAAACATGTTTTTGCTTTAAGATTATAATTAGTATTTGCTGTTGTCATGGTGCAGATATTTCCACAATGGTTTGACTGTGAAAGTAAAACAACCAGGTCTTTCTACTTGTCTCCACAGTGATCGCAAATTTTGTTTTCCTAAGGGCAGGCACACAGATCATGCTGCCACGTGGTGACCGTCCGTATGCTTCCATCCTCAAGGCAGTTCCTTTGTTCCAGGACAGAAAGGGATCTTCTATCAATGTGAGAGGCAGAACTGTGAGTCCCTAAGTCTCTTTTTAGGTTATATAAGGCTTATTCACTGGATTTGAGTCATTTTCTCTAAATCTGATATTTTAGAAAAAAAACCCATGTAGGAAGGGTCAGGCTGAATAATAAGTCTAGACATGCAGTTTTCCATTACTATTTTACTAAATGTTATGTTCATAAATACAAGCATACTGCAAAGCGTATACACAATCAGGCAGTTTACAGTACACCAATTACTACAATGTATTCTTGAAGAGGAAATCCTGGACATAATTGTGGGGAGAGGTTTCAGGTTTTCCCTGCTCCCCCCTTTTCTCTCCAGACACAGATTGGATCTGAATGGCTGTGGTGTCTGGGGAACTAATTAAGAGCTCTTGTGGCGGGTGTCCGTCTGAAACAACACAACTTGATATCAGTGTCAGGGTCGCAGATTAGTTTAAGGTCAACCTGACCCATCGACGACCCGGCTGAAACCAGAGCCACTAAACTGTAAACCAGCGAGATGCACACACGCACATATGTAAGAGGGCACCTCAGGGGAATGTGTACACACACACACAAGCACACACAAGCACACACACATAAGACCCCATTTACACTGATCCGTACATGATCTCTTCTGATCTTTGTGAGGAGATGCAAATGCTACGTGTGTAGATTCTCTCACACCGTTTCATCACAGTAAAATGAACAGTTGTCAATTAAATTGGCAAAGTAAGACAAACTACTTGAACAATGTTGATTCACATCCCGTTTTGAAACCACATTTAAATTCACTGGATCCAGATTTTTTCCCAGCAAGATCCATGTATTATTCGAGAATCTAACAGTGTTAACAAAAGTGAAAAAAAAATCCTGGGTTCGCCCCCTGATCTGGATCTGCACCAAATCTGAATGGTTTCTTCCTTGGACTACAACTTTCATGAAAATCAGTTCATCTGTTATTTAGTAATCTTGATAACAAGCAAACATCCAACCAAACTGTCCTTTTCTGTTATTTTGTAAAGTCAAGTGTTCTCAACATTGACCCATCAACCCACTTTAGAACACACAGGTTGTTCGAGAGAATAAAACAATCCTTATAATGCAATTGTCTTTCCTTATGTATATACAACAAATACATTTACACAAAATGTTTTGTAAAGCTTCTATGAAGATTATTAGGCACCGGCTCCCTTTTTTTTCCAGTGCACATGAAGAGACACTCACTTGCTCACTTTCACGCAAACATGCATCCCGTGTGAAATCTGAGTGGAGAGTCAGCCCTGCCAAGTACATTTGCATCCTTCATGCAAAACTGATTTACAAGTTAAAGCGCCACAGCAACAAATTATGTTTGCAACATCCAGGCCACTGTCAAATAACAGGAACCAGCCCGGCGCGGGTTATTCAACACATATGCAGCTAAGATTATCAATTTAAATGACTAACATATGGTAAGGGTGCACTCTGGGTGGAGGGAGATGCAGTCAGGATAATGATCCCTCTACATTTTGTAGTTCCATTGTGTATCTGTGGCGAAATGTGTCCCTGAGGATGTCTCTGCAGCTGAAGTCTGTAATTGTAATAAGATTCTGACACTTAAAGTAATGAAATCAACCCCTCGGTGAGATTGACTTTACTGTCACTGGAAGCCTCACGCCTGGCTCCATCTACTGCAGCTCTAATAAACTCTTTTTGCATGTTTTAGATGCACAGTATGAATGTATTTGGCAGTCTGACTGGAAGAAGCCACTGAGCCACAATGTTTTATGATAGATTAAAATTTGTAAATAAAAATGAGCAAAGTGTGATGTTGACTTTTTACTATGACATTGTTAACAGTTCTTTCAGCAATGGTTGATTGTAGTAGCAGAGACTTTTTTCCGTGATTTCTGCACAAAAGACGGAACAAATGTCTTAAATATTGTGCTTTACTTTCTGTTTTGTCAAATTTAGAGGAAGTTGGGTGATTCTGTGTCACAACCATTCTGTTTATTTTTTACTATAATCAAGGTTGACATATTGTGACTGTGGCTCTGGATGAGGAGGTTGGTGGTTCAATCCCCCGGCTACTCCACACAGTGTTCTGAGATGTATTGACCCTGAATTTCCCCTGATGGCTGTGCTGGGCAGTGTGTGCAGGATGTGGTCATAAAGACTAGAAAAGCCGCTCTATAAAACAAAGACCATTTATATTTACAAACTCCATATTCTTTTTACAACTCTGTAAAACAAAAATAAACTGACAAAATGATTTAAATGTACAGTTGTCCGCTCTGGGGTGAAAATGCTATGTGTCACTTCTCCATAAGGAGGCAGAGTCTCTCAACAGCAAGCGCATGTGACAGAGCTCTGACACTTAGTGGAAAACCGAACAATAACACGGGAAGGATAATGAAGCAGAGTTGTTTTAACAGTTAACTAAAATTCATGGATTCCCTTACCTGCATCTCCTGTTCGATACGCAGCCTCTCCTGACCCAGTTCCTCCTGATAGAACTGTGAAACACAGAAGACAGACTATGAACCCACTGCACATTCAAAAATCAATAATTATATTCAACCTTGGGATTCATGGAGGAAGAGAATGCACAGAGAAACAGGAAAGTGACAAAATTAACCTGCACCGTGATATTAAATGACTGCTCTCGTCAGATGACCTCATGATCTTTTATTGGTGTGTGTGACTATGTGAGAATGCATCTGCATACATCAGTGTTTATTTACGTAGTGGTTTGGGGCGTGTAAACTGCTGTTATGACCCACATGAATAGTTGTTCAAATAAGGCAGAAGAATGTCACATCTGCTGCTTCAGGAGCCTCTTTCTAGAATAGAAGCCATACCAGAAAAAACATGGTGGTCCAGAGGAATGCAGAAAGAATAGAGGGGCGTGGTGCATTTTAAAGGCTTTCACTGTCATACTTCACATACATGATGGAGAAATAGCTCATAGAAAGACAATTACTTAATCTACATTTACATGTTTTTCACAGGTTAGAGAAAGACTGGGGCAAAGTTTGAAAACCCCTTTGCTCGTAAGTTGTCGTTGAAGGAGCTTTTATACCTCCACATCCTTGTCCTTCTGCAGCAGGGATGAAGACAGCTCGTCCACTTGTCCCTCCAGCTCTCCCACTCTGAGTGTGAGCGTCGTCTTCTCTCCGCTCAGCTCTGTGATGACAGCCTCCTTGAAGCGAAGCTCTATGGACAGCTCCTCTATTAATCTGAACACACACACACAGAGGCAAGGTCAGTCAGTAACACCTGCTCTCCGCAACTAACTCAGACATGTGCATTCTCACATACAGCCCCTCTGGATAATATCTGGAGCTTATCCAGAGTTTACCGCATGTCTCAAAGCAGCGAGATCTAGTTGGGTATTTGAGGGAGGTTTATTTTTTGTACCTGTCTTTGCTGGTGTTGAATGGGGACAGGACGCTTGGAGGCCTCTCGTCCTCTGGGATGTCCTCCATGGGGATGTCTATGGAGAGGAGCGAGGCGCGGGAGTGGGATCCAGCCAGCGAGACCATCCTCCCTGCCTCGCTGCGTGCCAGCTGGGCCTCCTGGAAACACAACAAAGAGATAAACTGTTATGATCATTACCTCTGAGACACCTTTGATTTGTTCTTAAAAAGCTGAAGGGAGAACACGACCTCCTGCAGGAGCTGGATCTTGGTCTCGAGCACTTGCTGCATGTGGTCGATTTCCTGCTGCCTCTCCTGACACCGTCTCTGCAGCTCTGCCTCATTGTGATTGGTCAAGCTCACTGCTGTCGTGCTGTCGAAGAGAAATCAGACTCGATCACCACATCTATGAGCTACCAGAATGAACACAGCCCAAATCTACTCGTACAGATGTTGTCAGCGGGTCAGTGTTATGACACGGTGGAGATAGTAGCGGGGATAGCGAACTCCTTTCCACTGAACAGCAGAGCTTGATTATGTGCCTCCCCCACGGTAAAAGGCTTTCACGTTAATAAAAACAACAACATGTGCTCTCACAGAGATGCTGTTCAGTTTGGGGCCTTTGAATGTAGCAGTTGTGTTAGTGAAGTGTATATGTATATCTGTGGTAAAATAATTAACTGAAATACATTGTTAAAGGATGAAACATAATGCAGAAACATCCTGTTCCTTTGTGTTCTCCAACAACCTGATTAAGTGGCTCATGGCGCAAGTGTCCCCCCCACACTCCTTTAGACTCCAACTGTGCAAGCATCTGTCCATATCACTTAGTCAGTCAACAACCCTATCCCAGAATTCCTTCTCCCAGAATGGCACACGCCACTCTGTCGCCATTGAGTCCCGTCCTGGACGCTCTCTACATACGTTTTTAACTCCGTCCACCACATGCAGCAGCTCGAATAACTGAGATATTTTGAACCAGTCTGAGTAATGCAAATGTCTGTCTCTTGGACAAGTGTCCTTTATTTGTAGTGGGAAAGCCCTTCAGCCTATGAGGAGAGTTTAGACACCACCCATTCTGCAAGAGGTTAGAGAATTCAGTTACGTCATATACATGTCTGCATATACATCATTCTAACTACCAAGAAAGACAGCTGGACTTAAATCCAAGAATCTTCAACAGACCTTAAATGTGAAAAAAAGGTTGATACTCAATATTGAGGAGTAAAACATTTCCAATGCTGATATATTGAAAATAATTTCCAATGCTGATCACAACACAAGCTGATTTTTTTTTTTAAATGATTCCTAAGAGGTTTCTATCAAACCCTCGTGACAAATAAAGGGAATTAATGCTAGTTTTTTTTTGTTTAACCATAAACTGTATTATGAATTATTATGAATAAAAAGTTTGTTTTGGGCTGAAATTGTCACTTTTCCACACAATATCTAATATAGAATTCAAATGTAAAGTGAGAGAGTCATAATATAATAACCAGCTTCACTGTCACAACCATCTTCGCTCTCATCTGCAATTTGCAAATCATGTAACTTCAAACCAAAGTAAAGGATGTGCAGAGAGGGAGCAACAACAGCAGCTAAAATAGAAACAAGTAATAAGAACCAGCGTGTGTTTTGTAAGAGCACCAACAGCTGCCCATCGATGATGATGATGATCATGACTTTAAAGGTCAACAAGCACAACCTTTAGGATGCATCTCTGACAATTTCAGGAGGAGAAAGATTATCCCTCTACATGTCAAATTAAAGTAGTACAGGCCCCAACAATGAAGAAGTCAAAGTTCACCCATGGGACACAGAAGCTCCGCTGATTGCTTTTTAATACAACACTAATGTAACAGAAGATCCTGTTTCTCTCACATGTATAATGAAACCCCAACGTATGGAAAGATCTAAAAATACTTTTTAATGAAACTCACACAACAATAGCAATAACTTTTCACTACAATTTCCATCATTAGCAAATTTAACAATATATATCACCATAATTTCGTATTGTGAGTCTTCTTTGAGTGTGTGTGTGTGTGCTTGTTGTCTTCATCGGCTGCTCCAAAGTAAAGACACAACGTATATGTAAAGAATCCAAGCTTATCTTTGGCGAGGTCCATGGGTTCACAACCACACATAAAAAACACAAAGGTCGGACACTTATGAACATCAGTTTTTATCATCATCTTAATCCACTGCAGCACTTTCATATCTAGTAGCTGTGATACCACACGATGTAGAAAATTAAACAACATCTATGTGGCCAAAGAAAAGATGAAAATTATGCAATGATGTTACATGAGCTGTTGCTGGTCAGTCGACCTCAGCCGGTCTAGATCAAGCAGGCTCGGGAGACCTTCAAACTTTTGATACCATATATCACAATAACAGATTAAGAAATCTTAATTCAAGGGTTGAAACTGTACAACAACAAACATTTATGATTAATATTCATGGACTTACAGGGCTTTGTCCAGAAGCTGCTGTTTCTCTTGGAGCTCCTGCTTCAAGCTCTCTACTTCCACCTTCAGCTCGATGTTCTGCAACAGGAGAAGAGCAGCGAGGTCAATCAGTCAATCAATCAATCAATCAGTCAATCAATCACTAAATCAATCAATCAATCAATCAATCAATCAATCAATCAATCAGTCTGTCAGTCAGTCAATCACATAGTTTGTGACTAGCTGAGCTTTTCCGCTTCCAATCTTTAAAGAAATATGAATAAACATCTTTCACTTTCCCAAACCTGAGGCACTAAGCAGATTTAAAGGACTCAAGCAGTGAGAAATGTGAGGAGGACGATAATGTGATCGAAAATATTCCCAATGTTAGTTACAGATTCATTTACAGAGTCAATACATATGTTGAACGGCTTATGACTTTTTACGTTGTGGAGGGGTAAACATCCTGGACAGGTCACCAGTCCATTAAGGACAAACAACCATTTCTTTGCCTATAAGCTCATCAATGTAAAGAGGACTTGGAGAGAACCCACGCAAACAGGGGAAGAACATGCACTCCACCCCAGCCTAACCGGGATTCGAACTAGGACTTATCACTGCCCCACCGTGCCCCCTGGATATATATTGTGTAGACAAACGAGCCGTGGTTGTTGAATCCATTTCATGCTCATTGTGGATGTAAGGAAACTATGGGTAGATCTTTTCCGTGAGTTTATAACAGTTTCTGTGTTTACTGGGTTTGGTCTGAATCTCTTCTATACTCCCGACATGTCACGTCCTCACTCCGTCTCCTCAGTCACATCTCTCCATCTCTGCTGAGTGAATCACTGCTGGTGGGTGTTGTGTATCAGGAGTGCAGAGCATCTGACTGAGCTGTCACGGCTGTTATATTTAGAGCTGGAGAATTCTGGGAAGCTCAGATACTCGCCACTGGGGCCAAAGGCTAAACTCCGCAGTTTGTTTACCTGCTGGACTCCACAGGGGTCGTTTTTGGGCCAATCAGGGATCTTAAACTGGGCTGGAGGACAGAGGGGATTGGTGGAGCTCATTCTTTCCATTCTGACCTCGGGACAGGAGTGAGGACAGTTTATCCGCCTGATGGATGAGATGATTGCGCTCATTGGTTTTACCACCTTTATCTCTGCAGATTGGCTCACACTCATTTCAACAGAATTAGCCTCCCTGTATTTTCCTCTCTCTTTTCTTTCCTGCCTCGTCCTCCCTCTATTTCTGTGTTCTCTGCCTCTCCGTACATGTCAGAGTCTGATGACCTTCCCCCGTCCTTGCCAGGGAGCTTTACGTGTGTCGATAACACCCACAGAGAGCTGGGTGACACGTGTACCAACACTCGTAGACTGAAACCTACCCTTAAACAAATTCCTGAACTCCGCCACGATTGCTCAACACAACACACACCATCACACATGCAAACTTATCATGTGCATGTGACATTTAACATGTGCATGTGACCGGAGGACACAGGGGTCGTGTTTTTGGCTGACATCAGATCAATCAACAAAATGAAACAACATGAAAAGCATTTGTATGTAGGACAATTTTACTTTTCATTTTGAGGCATGAGAAAATAGCTACATGTTTTTTCAGATAGCCAAAAGCAGGACACTTACTTCAATAATTGGCTTATTGATCTAGTACTTGAATTGTATTGATCGTAGTTTGAGTACCTCCGCCAGGAAAGTTATATTTTCATCTATGTTTGTTTATTTGTAAGCAAAATTAAGCACAAACAACTGGATTGGTAACAAAACTTGGTGGAAGGATAGATTGTTTCTTTTGTGTTAGTTGTATTAAATCAAGACTCTTTGATTCCCTCATTATTTCTATCATAATGGTACTAAGACCAATCTATCTCTTACCTTGCACTCTACTCTTAGGATACTAGTGGTGCAGTGGCAACAACAACTAAAGAAACATATGACCACACATATGCTCATAGGTAATTATAGCAAGTGATTTGCCTAAATGCTCTAACAATAAATAATGTACCAGACATGTATTCCGGTGTGTGTGTCAACGTGGTTTACAGTAAGAGACACAGTTCCCCATCTTGAAAACAGCTCTAAATATAGACACCCATCACAGTGCACCTGCTATTCTGGCCCCTCCTGGCCTGTGGACCCCCAGCAACAGATTCACTTATAACCATTCAGAGAAGGAAGAGGGAGAGAGAGGACTGCACTTACACAACACACATACAACACACACACACACCTGCACTGCTACAATGACTTATCGCCCACTGACAGGTTCACATTTAATGACGGCCCTGCTCATTCTGTTTTAATCCATAATAAAGGGTTGCATCCGGTCGTGTTTATTTAAAACTAACTGAGGGACAACATTGTCATTTTCAACATGAACAAAAATCAACATGGTCTAACTTCACAAATGTAAATGCAAATCTGACATTTGTTCGACATTTTAAAGATTAAACAATCAGAAAAAAAAAAATCTACATGTTATTGTGGTAAAATAATAATTACCTAAGGCTCTAACATCATGCTCTACAATACTATAAGCACCAGATGCTAATTGTAGCCACATTTCAACTAAAAGTATCCAAAACTTTTAGTACCAGGTACTATTTTCAAGGGTTCAAAGGTTCCTGCAGACCCTTGTTCACCTGTGTGTGTATACAATTCATAAAAAGTGACATGACTGACAATGAATGCTTCCAAAAAACACTGATATAATGGACCACATAGTGAAGATATATATATAAACACAAACATACACATGTAACAAGTGTGTCTCATGTCATGTGGACACTCACATGAATACAGGAGATAAATAAATTAGTGTACTCAAGCCTGCTCTATAAATAGACTCTGTCAAGCTATGGGGGAGATCACTATGTACCCGGGCAGCTCAGGTCCGATAACACCACAGTGCAACAAATTTGATCTCCAATCAAAACCCTGATTAGTCTGATTAACCTTCAGCCATACAGAAAAAGAGACCGTCGTGCACAAGGATTAAAGTCCAGTTCTGTGGCTGTGTGAGGTGCGATCAGTTTACTCAGTCAGTGCTGGTGTGAAGCACGCAGGTCCCGCTCAGCCCTTTCACTTTCAAAGAGTTGCTGATGATCGCGAGGGATTTGGAATGAAGGGAGGGAGAAAGAGAGGTTTAAATGTCGACCGGTTCGTGCAAACAGACACCAGCTGAGCGGGGTCACCTTAATGTGGGAGCACGCACACATGCGGAGGAACGCAGGAGGACACGCTCATCATGTCCTGTTCAAAATGTACAGACACTGATTGGCTGGTCTTGTTTGGCAACAGAGTTTTTTTTTAAATCACACACTATATGTCGGCATGGTTGGTCCAGTGTAAACAAGTGAAGGCGGCACAACAAGGATTCTCCTAATGGCAACATAGAGGGAACTCTATATAAGAACACAGTACAATTCAAATCAGCAATATTTAACTTTGAATTCCCGTTTTTGATCACTGGTCCAAAGCTCAAATAAAGCAAATACTCATATCTGAAGAGCTGAACTGAGGCAAGACTTTTCATGTATTTGTCATACATTTTGTTTTTTTGCAAAATAAGTATTAATACTAGATTATAAGCACTACATATTGTGATATCTGAGCTTTGCTACCATTAACAAATGTAATTTACTATACGCTCAAATATTGATGTCAGCTCTCTGTATTATTTGTATGGGAACAACCCAAAATGCACACTAGTTTTTGGGGTCATCTATGAGTCTATAATCTACTCTGAGGAACACAAATGTTTATATTTCAAAAAGTCAAAGTTCTAAGATATTGATAACCACATTCCAATGCTTCAACTCAGGTTATTTAGCTATTTATTGATCTAATATCAGTGCTATATTTGGTGTTAATAAAGATAGGTACACATCACTATGGTGTATATAGGACTAGATTTACCTTTAAATGAGGTTATATGAATGAACATATCTGAGGGTGGAAGACTGAACTTTTTAAAAGAACTGACAAAGAATACGTGGATCAGTCAAGTCATGGCCAATACCATTTAAGATTCAGGGATTTGACATCAACTCCCACATATTTATTTGGTGCAACATTTCAGTTTGTCGTTATGTTCCTTTTGTTTTCCTATGTCTGGCCTTTTGCTCCATTACAAGTACACAGGTTTATAAAAGGTATAACCCACTCAGTCAATATTTATGAAGCTGCCGAAAAGTATCCCTGGGTTGTGGAGTGAGACTAAATTAATCTTGTGGAAATACAGGACATTATATCTGCACAAATCCCAGGATAAGAACAATACACAGCAAAGCAAAGCCCCTACTTGACAGCTGACACACACATGGACACACACACGGACACACACACACACACACACACACACACACACACACACACACACACACACACACACACACACACGCACACATTCTTGTTCTTCTATCTTAGTAAGGACACTCATTGGCATAATGCAATTCCTAGCCCCCACCCCTGACCTAAACCTAATTCTAACCTTAAAAACAAGTCTTAAGCCTCAAACAAGCCTTTAAAAAAAGTGAGGACCGCCCAAAAGGTCCTCACTCTGTAAGGTCTATCGTCCTCACAAATATCAGTACAAATACACACACACATATGCACACACAGACTGAGAGCTCCTGAACAAACTGCTAGTTAATGTGTAATCCTTCACAAGGAGGCCACAACCAAAAATAAAAACAAGCACTTGGTCAAACACACACATGGCAGGTCACATCACTCAGGTCAGCGCAGCAGCTGTGTCAACAACCAGTGGAAGTGGATCAGTGCCTCTCTAGGACTGATCAAAATAATCTTAATTGATAAAGGCACAGATCATCTCTTTCATTTGCTTAGTTCCAAACTGATCATCAAAGTAGAAATCAACTGGTGTTGATCATTATGTTGTTCTCTTGTTCTCTCAAGTGCAACTGGTCCCAGCCCCATTCATCCCCAGTCACACAGGTTCCCATTCATCTCCTGGTACTCAGTAAGAGCCGTCCTACTCACCGTGCGGTAGACATCCTCACTGCTCTCCTCGAACTTCTGCTGGATCCTCTCCTCCAGGAAGTAGATGCGGAGCTTGAGGCTGAAGTTCTCCTTCTTCAGGTCATTCAGGTGCTGCGACAAAGTACGGTAACCGTTAGACATGATGGTCAGAGAGCAGCGACACCGCTTGTCATGTCCGTTATAGGTAAGAAAAGATCGGTCGTCTTGACCCCTCTGTACTGTGTTGGAATACAGGGTCCATATCAAAGGACAGCCATTGTCCTGGCATGTCCTTGCGTTAGAGTCCGGTAACCGTTAGACATGCTACCTCCTTCTCCGGAGCATAATGCTGTAAGGGAAAAACGCCAAATATTTACAAAGCAGCATCCCGACCTCTAACAGGCCATTGGGATACCGTCTACAAAACTACACACACATACACACACTGCAGTCTAATGGGCTGTTTGCGGGGCAGAGGGCTACTCTGCAGCCCGGGCAGTCAGAGATGCAGCCATGTCAGCTCCATGGTGTGATCTGGTCTGCTAGGGGACCGGACAGGAACTTATTTTACTGGAGGAGACATCCCAGGAATCCCAGACTACCGAGGGAGCAGGGTGGAAGGGGAGAAGGGGGGGAGGAGAGAGCAGGGAGGGAGCAGGAGGGGAGGTAAAAGGCTCAGAGCTCACAGGCACTTGTGATATGAAGGCAAATCTCACCCCTCTGCAAAGCAGAATTACTGGAGCAGACACAGAGAGAAGAGGAGAGGGTGAAATGGGATTCTATTTGGGATCTTTTCATTTCATATGCTTCCTCTCAGACAGTATATGCTGAAAGTAAATCTCAATCCCTTCTCAATATTCTATATAGTCTGGAGGTCGTCCCCTATTAAGAAAACAGCTGACAGTCTGTCCACACCAGCCTCCATGTTATATAACCACCACACTCACTCCCCTCTGTTTAGCCTCGTTTGTGAAATAACAGTCTGACTAATATGAGTTTTATTCAGTTTTTTAAGCACATTGAGCAACTGTCTTTTGTAATAACTCACTAGGGGATGCTAATACACTTTACCATTTTTTACGGAAAACTCTAAATATAGGAAACATATCACTTTTGAACTGATAATGCCCTCTCTGAGTCAAATGAAAATGTCTAATACAAGATTTCTAGAGACAAACCAGCAGAAAAATCAACCAATCAACAAGCTGAACTGTTTTTGTCACTTTTAGCTCATTGTTAAAGCTTAAAAATAAATGTTTATGAATGAGTGAATTATGTGTCACTCAGTGGCAAGTGAATGAAGAAAGTTAGCAACCATTCCTTGAGGTTGGAGGAGAGTGAAAATATTGAACTCTATTTATCTGGTAAACATTCTCATTTGTGTCTATAGGCAACAGTTAACTAACACATTAGCCACAATATGTATAACAGCCTGTGTCCTTGTGCATCGCCGTGGCCAAACTAAGATTGTTTGTAATGCAACAAAAAGTCACGAGGCACAAAAATACAGGGTAAATTTCTAATTCTATTATGATATTATAGGATAATTCAATATCATCGGCATTTGACAGTATCCAGAGCAACCGAGTCCCACCCTGAGTTTACCATATGTGTATGATCGATGACAGTTAAGAATCAGGAACTCCCCTGACACTAAAGTCAGAGGGGCTGAGGGGAGTGGGATAGACAGGTGAGCTGGAAGAACTTAGATGAAATAGGAGAACTGGAGCACTGAGCCAAAGTGCTATTAATAGTGAGGTGTCCTGAATCTCACCTAGCATAGAATCCATGCATGTTCCTGAGATGAGTGAACAGCAAAAAAGAAACAAAAAGGAAGACAGGCTCCTCCAAGTCTCGTTTTAATCACATAATAGCCAGGCTAAAATCAAAATCAGGTTTCGTGTGCAATGCAAAAAAAAACAACTTCCTGTGTTCCCAATAGATGACATTACGTCATTATTACCTCTTGATGCATTCAGTGAGATTTTCCATTAAAGTGTCACGTTACGTCCTGTTGCTAAATAATTCACAGGAAAAAATAGGCGAGGCGCCAAGGGGAGTCTCCACACAACATTAGGGATGACATCATGCTAGTGTGTGTTTTTAACCTGATCCACACAAACATCCACTTCCTCTCACTGTCACTTTTCACCTCATGAAATAGTGAATGTGTGTAAATTCGTGCGTGTCCGTGTCAGGTGTAAAATAGGAACACATCCGACGTCTGGCAGCCGCGAGAGGAACTCCAGCTTTGAGTTGTCGTTCAGAAAGTAACTTCAGCTTTCATGACCAGGGAGGTTTAAGTGTTTTATTCAGATCTGGTATTTGTCTGAAACATCTCCAGGTTTTTGGAGTAGAGCACTGAGGTGTCTATTGCAGTGATTAAAGAAAAATAAAATGTTATGAATAAGGGGAGTAGAAGCTGCTCAGGTTGGTGATATGTTGATTATACTGTTAAACATTACTTTTGCATTAATCTGGAGCATTAATGCAGGTTCACTTGGTTGTGGTTGGCCAGCGAGCTCAGTCTCAGAGCACATCACACACGACTTGAATAAAAGGCACTGTTAAAAACTTAATGGACCAGCCCACCCATTCAGAGACCAACAGGGATTTATTCCAATATTCCCGACGGCCATTACACCAGTGCATGTGTACACTCAAGCAAGCACGTTGTTAAGAGCAGACAGGAACCGCTGTGCCTTTTTAATGGGCCTGCGTAACCCCTCCTGTGTGTAGCTACATGCCCTCAGACTACAGGACTTTGTGCAGTTGGGTCATTCCCTGTCTGTTTACCTTTTAAATAGATCTTCTAACAGCCGCCAGGGTTCACTCACAGTGCTGCACCCCCTCTCCTGACTTTTTATCCCTTCAGATACACTGATCTCATACAGGGCCTCTCTGGATTCCTACTGATAGAAGGAGAACTTTAATCCCTGCTATTGAAGAAAAGGTTGTTTGACTTGAGGAATCAATGTTACACTGTTTTTACACAGTATATGTATATACACAGGTATTTCGCAAGATTATCAGCCACGCTTGTCTGAAGGCACTATTTCACAAAGAGGGTAGACATTACTATTAAGTCCACTGGGACGAGGCCACTAATGGACAGGGGTTTCTAAGAAACAAGGGAGAAGGTTACGAGTGAATGACAGAGGTTGTATGAAGCTGTGAAGTTACTGCACAGTACAGGGTGAAAAGATAAACTGTTATTAATCTAGGATAATAGGCTATGTTTTTTTTTTATGTCATGTAATCCATATATCATACCTTTTATCTATCTATCTTATTCACATATTGTTCAAAAACTATTTTGCACTTAAAAAAAAATCTGAAATCATGCTGGACACATAGAAAAACCTATGTTTTACTAAATGTCCATGTATGCTCACACTACACCTAAGACTCAGAGACATATCACAAAAAAGACTTCAAACTTTCATTCCATTCACCCTTTATCTTTTAAGTGTAATTACCAAGACTCACAGCAACAACAAAGCTGCAAATTGTGTTGAATCTGTGCCTTGTCAAGTCCACTGTCATAGAATAATAATTACTCTCTATCTATTGGGTTTGAATATGGTTCATAGCTGTCTGTTCATTACATTATGTTCTTTAACTTTAAAAATTATATTTGACAAAGTATTTGTTTATAAAATATAACTGTTACAATGTTCAGTAATAGTGCAGCAAAGACTGATGAAAAATCCTGAAGTAGGCCATGCTGTAGCCGGAGGCTAATTTTACCCATCAGGAGGGTTCTGGGTGTTTTCTATCCAAATCCTCAGTTGTAGGTGTTCTTCTTTTCTGCACAGTATTTTAAAGACACATGCTGTGTGTGATTTTTTGTAATGTTATCTATGTATTTCTGGCTATTCTATGATCTGATCCCACAAAGAGACTTCTGCATCAAAGCCAACCACATCCTGAAGTAAGACATCGATCCACAAGGTGGCACTGTAGAGCACACTATCAGGCTCCACCACAGTGTCATTAATCATGCCAGAGGACATGATACTAACATCAAGCTCCATGATGATTTGAAAGTACAAGCTCTCACCTGCTCAAACTGCTTGAGAGTGTGAAGCTGGAGAGGAAAAGCGCTGTCTGTGTCATCACTGCACAAATCTAAACAGAAGAAAAACAAGAAATCAAAGAATTAGCAAGTCATTTGAGTAGTTTGTACAATATCTCACAGGCGTAGTAGTTCTTATTGAAGAATAGCTATGTACCTGACATGTGACCTGTGATCTTGGATGAAGTATCCTCCTCCACAGCACTGACGAGAAACACAACAAGGCATCATCAGCACGACTGACACACACACACGGCGCACAGAGATAACACAATAGAAATACAGTGATAAAACCTCTCAGTTGTTTATCCATTACAACTCTTACAGAGGTCTGAACATCATGCAGAATAAAAAGTTAACGGCCTTTTTGTAATCTTTAAAGCAGAGATCCATTCTAGAAAAGAAAAAGACACTAAAATCCTTTGACTACAATAATAGTGCAATT
Source organism: Limanda limanda (assembly GCF_963576545.1). Lineage (NCBI taxonomy): Eukaryota > Metazoa > Chordata > Actinopteri > Pleuronectiformes > Pleuronectidae > Limanda > Limanda limanda. Next base: position 15,048,530 of record NC_083648.1, read on the forward strand.
TAATTTGCATCTGTGTAGGAGAGTAGGGGATCATCAAGGAGTCCCAGCGGGGGAGAGGAGAGTTTTTGCGAGGTGGGGGTGCTGAGGGTCAGAGTTCAACTGGGCCCTTTCACAATAGGCTTCCACACTCTCTGTCCAAACCGTTTAGCTATCAGTGGAACCAATCATCACTTAATCTGGTGGAAACGATTTGAATCGAGAGCATTTAAACACATCATTCACAATAAAATGACAACAAGTAAATAAACAGACTTTATAATTGAACACTATGTGCTCAGGCTCACTGTTTGGCCGATCCCGACTGGGCTATACGTCTTTTTATACAGTGCTGCATCGGTCCTCCTCATTCCTAACCGTGCACATTGTAAATTCCTCTGACAGCTGCTGGGTTACATATGGTAAAGACAGTTGCTGCATGCCAGAGGTTTCAAAATGCACCAGGTGCAGGAACATGCTGCAGCATTGTGGTAAACCGGGTATCATATTTATGTTTTACTATTATTTAAGCCAAATTCAGTGGGATATGCCATGTTACAGTAAATGTGCTTGTGAGATTTAATGATGTAATAACCTAGCCAACATATTAGCCTACACACTACACTGTATGGAGACTGTCAAACCATTGCAAAGTAATTATTGTACAGGATCTAGTGCATGAACAATGAAATATGATGAAAGGCTAACCAAACATATTTAATTATTGGAAGTTGTGCTTTTTTTTAAAATACGCTCATTCTTACCTGATTATGTGAAGTATATTTTAGCTATAACATCTGTGACTGTTTTATTAAGTGTCTCATGTACCATATGCACATCCCTATACACATTTGGACCCTTTAAATAATTCCTACTGTACCGCAGTGTTCTTTAGTGCAAAGTAGGCCACAATTACCCTCGTGAAAAATCCTCCTTTTCACACACATTTCATCAGTTCATAATTCTTATTATGAAGGTATTTGGCGTAAAAATGCCGACATCCGGTGCAGCACGACAGTCAAAGTCATACAATGTAATCGCCAGTGGCCTCAATAGCCTGCACTGATCTATAAATCATGCAGATGGATGCTGTGTTGATGCAGCCTGGTGCGGGAGAAAGGCCTTTATTAGCTGTACCTCTGCTTTCTGTGGAGAACTGACATAAATAACAGAACACAGCGACACTGTGAGAGGAGCTGATGCGTTAATGAGCCCCACACCTCGGCTCATATGTTTTGTTCTAATGCCCAATGAGCGCCAGTGTTCCTCCGCGCACACGCTCCGCTCCGCGCCGCCTCACCTCTCACTCTGTCCCCAGGTTTGCTCCGCCGGGGATGAGCTCCAATCCATGGAGGCTACTCCTGCAGACCACGGGCATCCATGCCGGTCAGCCTCCTTCAAATCAGCCGTGCACCAGTCATCTCTCAGCGGTAAATACAGGCATCCAGGAGGAGCGTGACATCTGCGGCGCACATCCGCTCAGGTTTGGTTTGGAGAGTGAGAGAGAGAGAGAGAAAGAAGGGGGGTGAGTGTGTGTGTGTGTGTGTGTATACGTGTATGTGTGTGTGTGTGTGTAGGATGTCGCCAGCCCCCCCATCCTGCAGCGAAGAGCCCCTGCTGTTCCTCCAGCCCACCACCACCACCACTACCACCACAACAGAACAATACAAGAAAAATACATCCCCCCGAATAAGTGTCCGCATTTTCACTGATTTAACTGAGGGTAGCTGATTTTTTTTCAAAGGCACCACAGCCTCGTTTTCAAAGCATCTATAGCGTACACTCCGCAAGACTCAGCATAGTATAATGTACTCCATGTCCATCATTTATCATTATGTATATTCTATCAGAGCTAGAAGTCTGTCTACACTCATTCAAATAGAATCCGCAGTCCACTTCAGACAATGATGCAGCACTTCTGAATTTGTTGTTGCCCGGACAAAATGGAATGTGAGCCTGAAGTTGCCAACTTGCATATTAGCAAATGTGACCCAAATATCCCAAAAACAAATGTGGGCCACATTTGGCACCTTAGGTTGAAATGCAGTACGGCTTGTGGTCCAGATCTGGCAAACGGGTGCTGACATCATTCCATGTGGTATATGAGCCAGATAGCAGTGTTTGTGTGGACCAAATCTGGGACAAAACTATTTTGAAATGTTTGCAATACGCTGATTACATTTTTTTTTTCCAAAATAAAAGTACCACAGCCTCGTCTTCAAAGCAAACTATAGCTTACACTCCAGACTCAGCCGATTCTAAAATGCTCATATGAAATAATTGATGGTTTTTAATCAATTAATTTCAGTCTTTTATTTAGTCTACAGATTTATCCAACTGCAAATTAGGAGTCATGTATATTACACTTGTGTCACCAGCTGCCATATGAAACCAACATCTGCATGTTTTATACACCACAAACCGACCATTAAGTTTCACCTGTTTGCCAACAATGTGTTCTTTTCACCATGAAGCCTATTCATAAGAACATAGTATCCGTTGTCAAATGATATGATCTGTTATTACAGTCAACAACTTCATTAGAAATGGGGATGTGATTATTTGACACTTACCATTAGGCACACACGGCACATTATCCTTATATCACAATATCACCCTCCTATAAGTGAAGTATTAAGGTTCTCTTAGATCCCACTCGCACTCTGGAAATGTGTATAAATTGCTGAGGCTGCAGAAGACTATATCCAGCCCATCAGCCACAGATTGTGACATTAACTCGGGGGTCCTGCTCAGAAAGACAAAGAGAAAAGGGATTAGGGGGGACAGAGTTAATAAGATTATGTCATTGTTTGCTTTAGTGCTCAGAGGCAAATCAGCCAGATGATGTGAAGATGGACACAGCTTTGGTAATCTTGTTAAATGTCACTGCACCAACTCAACTCTTAAAAACACAACTCATTGTGGAGACAGAAAAAAGAGGAGAGGGGAATAAAGTATTTAGTTTCACATTTACTTACTGTTTTTTTTACTGGATGCTTGTTTGCTTGTTAATCATTAACCCCACACATTCATTTAAACCTCAAAAGGTCCCTTTCTCTCCTTCACTGCATCAGCTGAGGTGGCATATGGAGCCAGTTTTACCACAGCGCCCTCTCCTGGGACCAAGGTTGCATTTAAGTTGTCAGACATTTTTTTATCTTTCTTTTTACTATTACTATTATTATTTGGTTGCGCTGAATCTTTAAGTGTATGTTTAGTCGGACTAAGATCAGGGTAAATTAGATTTCATTTAGTTTTTTCCTAGTGTTTTATGTTCTCAATCATGACTTGGATGTATCCACACGATTTAGATTTGAACAAATAGTAGGTGCACGCTAAGCTGACAAAAGTATGAATCTACCATGTGTTCGTTTTATTGGCATCAACCGTTTCGCCTGTATGATTTCAAACCAAAATGCTTGAGGTTGTCGACTAATGTATTTATTCACATAACCCGATTAAATGTCTATGTTCAATAGAACGATCCCAAAGAGGGTTTTAACGAAAGAGGATATGCATATTTTTTTGTGTCATACATCTGGTTTAAATTGAAATATATTTATGTTATTAGTTATTCTCTAATTCACTAGATCCATGTCACCGTCAGTTGTCTTATCTCTTATGTTTCCCTATAAATTCTAAGAAAATTCAGAAAGCATCCTAGTTTTCACATTCTACTGTCTATATATAAGAGCAATTATGTGCACCGTACCTGCTAAAGAGAGCAGAGAGCTGTTTTCACATATATGACAGACATGAAAGTGAAACATTAAAATACAAGCACTCTGCAATTGTTTTTATTGAACTAGGCTCATCTGCATATTAATGTATAGCTCTAAATCTGAGCAGATGTATCTCCATACACTTTACTTCATTAATTTAGACATAAATGTTCTACAGTGGAGACATATTGCACATATACATATTCTGATATTATCTATAAATACAAAACATTAATACCTTCATAAGATATTAACTAATCAGGAATGAAATGTTAATGATCTTCTAATATTTGATCATCTCAGACTTTGTGCTTGCATTTTGTGTCATGTTTGTTGCTGCAAATCAGCTGCAGTTCCCTCAACAGACACTGGAGGTCCTCCTGAGACCACTGAAGCGTTGAGCCCCAACAGACAAGAGTGACCACCATTCCTACAATAACACATTTTCAACCTCACACAATAACCAGAATGTAAAAGCCACTCATTTAAACCTTTTCAGTCACTTTAGTCTTCATACATTCACACCAGATGAAGGAAGTCGGCATCAACGACAACAAGTCTCTAATCAGATTTCACCTTCCTCTTCCATTTCGTCTCTAAGCTCTGTTCCCGAACACCACCCGGGGGCCCGACTTGGACCCCAGAGGTTCTGTGGAGAGGATCCAGATGGCGGGAGCTTTCCTGAAGTCCCTGTCCATGAACTTGATCTCCTCTGCCCGAGCCAACGCCTCCAGCTCAGGCGTGGTTTCCGGGCACCAGTCGATCATGAATTTATCCTTTGCCTCGCAGTAGTTCACCACCACTTCTTCAGGCTGCTCCCCAAAAATCAAATCTGGAACACAGAAGCAAAGAGAGGATGTGTAGGCAAAACACATGGAGTGGCTGCTCTAACCGTGGAGAGCGGCACTTTTTGTATTTTCTTGTTTTCTAAAGAGTTGCAGATACAAACCTGCAAAGTCATGGATGAGGTCTTTGATGAGGTGCCCGATGATGGCATAGAGAACAAAAAACAAGATGAAGACTGCCATGATTAGGTAAAGGATATAGGAAGGCAGGTTGATGGCGTCCCGAGACGGAGGTATGTAAGATTCGAAGAGCACGGACCCGTCTTCCTCCATGTAGCGAGTGTTTAAACTGTCGGTCGGCTCCTCCATCGCCAGCGTCTTCAGATATCTGCCGTCAGCCAGAAGATATCCACTTAACGACTCTGTGTTACCACTGTGTTAAGAAGCAGACACACAAGGTTTCCTCTTACTTGTCAATCAATGAAAACAGATGCAAAATAGATTTGGAAGAAATAGCATGTTCTCAGACTTTAGGCATGCGTTCACCGAATTTCTATTCTTGTTGCTCTAACAGCAAAGCTAGAAAAAAGCAGCTGAGGATCCCCCAGTTCATTAGGTGTCTTCACACTCCTCTGGCTAGACACTACACTGAGCGTGCACGTCTTTATCTCTCACTGTGATGATATATGTTCAGGTTGTTTCCCCCCCTATCCCTTCACTCGTTGAGCTTCGCATTTGGAAACTAGATTAGCTGCTGAGGCTTGAGGTCTTCAAGCTTAAAGGAACTGAGGACAGCTTCCAGATGAAGGAAAGTATTCAACTGCTGCATAAAGGATACGTACCGACCTACAGACCTACATATCTATTTATTTATCAATCTATATATCCATCTATCTATCTATCTATCTATCTATCTATCTTTCTATCCATCCAGCCATCCTTGGTGTGTCCATCATTACTGGCCATATCTAATATGGCTTATGTCAGCTAATCCTTGGCATTTGTAAATAAGGTCACAGCCCCTGACACAGCAGGTATTACAGTGAGGTAAGATGGATTAATGAAAGCAGACAAGACACAACAGCTCTCGTGTATTATTCAGTTGTTTACTGGAGAGAAGCTTGGTCCAACATCAGAACATGGAAATGGGTGAGCTAATGATGGAGAGTGACAGTTGTGGAAAATAGCAGAAAACAGAAAAGACCAATCATGTTCTGATAAATTATTGATATGTGATGGAAGCATTGACATTCTCATTTCTATATATTTCAAAATAAGATACCCTTGATGCGTGACAAATTGGACGTTGAACAGCAACATAATGTAATATAATTAAATGAATGACAATTTGGACTGTGTTCACATTAACTTTTAATAATTAAGTGAAATTCTTTAGCATCACTACAACAAAGTCACAACACTGATCACTGCACTGACATATGAGATGTGACTTGAACTCGTGGAAAAACTCAGAGGGAAGTGACATAAGGGGTCAGGGGGCAGGCGAAGGTCACGCTATGAGTAGATATCCGTTTTTCTCCAGGGTATGACGAAGGGATGGAGCTCCTCAGCAAATGAGGGGTGGATGGGCGACGGTGGTCTCCTTCTCCCCGGTGGAAACCAGGCAGAAGCCCGTCCTTCTCCATCTCCATCCTCAGCACGTCTCTCTCCATTAGTTTACTGGAAACACTCAGGCGCGGCTCTTCTTTTACCTCCGCTCTGCCTTCCTCTGAATCATCCTCTACCGGTTTGGGCCCGAACATCCAGTCTGTGATCAGGAGAAGAGTGAGAGTTAGAGTGAAAGAATGAAATGAAAGACATGGTTCTCACTTTACACATCATGGGGAGTGATTAGCCTGCGAACAGGTTTCTATAATACATCATTTTTATTCTCATTACATTATATTCAATTTCTGCTATGGCTCTGGAAGACTTTCCAAATTTGTAAAAATAACAATGATGTTATTTAATTTTGGACTAGCAAGGCTGTTACACACAAGGGTATGGAATGTAAGAGATGGAGTCATCTACCCCACGAGGGACGCCTACTTACCTTCGCCGGGGGGTTATGTCTTTGTCTGCGTTTGTTTATATGTTTGTTAGCATTATTGCAAAACACGGTACACAAACCTCAGGTTAAATGTGAAGGAGAGTCCTCGAGCAACACGTTCACCCAAAAGGAAAATGGAGGGAAAGACGAAATGTTTCTACCACGTTGACCTCAGAGTGTTGGGTAAGAAAGGGCTCAGTGACACCACACACATGAACACCAGAGTGGGGAAGGAGAGGACACCAGCCTGGGGTTTACATGTACCTGCCAGGTCATGCATCAGATCTTTGATCAGGTGTCCCACTATGGCGTAAGTGGCCACTACAACCAACACCACCCCAATTAGGACGTAGACTACATTGCGCGGCAGGGTTATGGCGTCTCTAGCTGGGGGGATGTAGTCCACAAAATAGGCCTCGTCCTCGTTCCCCCTGGACAGCTGCAGGAGCTGTCGGTGCTCCAACGCCACATGTGAGAGGTTCAACAGCAGAGCTCCTCCCGATGCGTTCAGGGACACCAATGGTGATTGGTTCATGGTTTTGGTGCTTGGTATATTTTGACAGATAGAAACTCTCTTTTAAGGAGAGGCTGTTCAGAGAAGGGGGTGAAACCTGGTGGCTGCTTCTCTGGCTGGTGACAGATTCATTGTCTTGTGGAAGATCCGGCTCCTTCATTGGGAAAACGGGTATCATCAGAGAGGAGGAGGGAGAGGAACTGAGCGTTAGAAGATGTATAACGTTCTCTGAAGCTTGGAGAGGTGGAAGGAATGACGGACAGATGGAAATGTCAAGATGGTTCGAAAAATGAGAACACTGTCTCTGAGCTGCAACAGCATAATACAAAAATGTAGTTCACCAGACAAGGTGAAAAAATCTCATAACATAAGTGTGCCACTTCTCCTAATCTCTCGTCTAGACCTAAATCCCAGCACTCCTCTTTCTAGGTTTTTCCGAGAGGGGGTCCTCTGTCAAATTTCCAGCGGAGCAAGGAATGTGAGACGGAGGAGAGGTGAATATAGGACAGACACAGTTAATAGGATTGAGTCTGTCACAGAGCAATATCAGCTTTCCATCTGCAGGGATTAGAGATATGAGAGACGAGAGGTGGACGGTAATATGCCAAAGAGGCTTATGGTCCTCCATGACCACATTGCATATACTTATATATGATACATATATTACAGTAAACACAGTTTCTCCAGGGTTTAAACTGGCATCACTCTGTGGATATATATATATCATGCATTAATTCATCTTAAGCAGAAGGTTATCTATAAATATCCTGTCACATAATATCACTAATATGACACAATATTTTCACGGCTAAACTGCAATCTGAGCTTTGTGACCAGTAAATATTCCCAGGGGTCGGAAAACTATACATCATCAAATGTAACTTTTGGAAGACTGTCAACTGCTTTTCAAATATGAAAGTTGATCAAATGTTATGGAAGGGAAGAGATGATGCTGATGTTTTAGGACACAAAGTCAGGTCCTTACCTTGTGATCAAGACTCGAAACGGCTCCTCAGCTTTTTTTTTCGCTGACTTGTGCATAGACAGGACGTCCAAATTAGCAGGTGTTGTAAACAGGCGGCTCTGGAGATAAACACATGGCACAAGGTTAAGCAAAACAAAAGGGTTACCTAAGCAGGGGGTCTCTTTCATAGCAAACAGACAAAAACCCACCATCAATGTTTTTTTTCCTTAACTAGTGGGCAGGTAAACAGTGGACTTAAAATACACTTTTATCCGTTCAGATCTGGGCGGAGCATCGCGGTGTGCCGTAAACCGCTTCCTCTAGGCTGTAGAATCATTTTCCGTTTTCTTTTGAAGTTTACAAAACTGAGAAACGAGAAAATGCCATTCTATGATGGTGATGGCGACGTTTGCAAAGAGAATGAACCAAGAGACTGGGTGCAGCCCATAGTAGAAATCATCCGTCATGTTGCTGAAAAAAGGTGATTTCTAATGAAAATCAAGGCGAGAGAAAGTTAAATAAAAAGAGGTGAATGTTTGAGGTGAAAAAGCAGTGCGAGGTGTCTGAATGTGTGTCAGGTCGAATATGTGAGGAGGATAAGGCTCGATGGTCTGAGATAATCCTGGGCAGGATTTGGGTCGACACATACCACCGTCACTAGGGACATCTTTTCACTGAGTCAGCAGACAAGCAAAAAAGAAGATGGAGCTCATTTAGCTTCATCCGAGGAACCTGTCGACTCTACGTGGTGCAGTTTAAGGCGCAGATTTACACTGTAAAGCTACAAATACTAAAACAAGACAATTCACAGAGGATAAAATCATGAAATTCACTGTATTTTCATGTGAAAAAAGTTTCGGATACTCTACCTGTGAGAATGATTCCAGTCTCTTTTATTGCAGGATCCGTTCACTTCATGAATTTTTTTACGGTTGCAATTGGGGTCTTGTTCTTCTTCAGGTGAAACACAAAGCAGATTAACGGCTCCACAGAAAGCACTCTACAAGCTGAACTAGTCCGAAGCAACAACAAAATAACCACCCAGTCCCTCAGTGAAGTTGGTCCATATTGCCAGTAACTCCCTCAGGCCGGGGTGACCACCTTCGTGGGTTTGTCTTCTGGCTCCAACATCCACTTGAAGTAGGCATCTCCCAGCAGGAAGGTCCAGTAGATGACAGTTAGGGAGGTGTTTACAACCATGATGCCGATGATTAAAGGGTGAAACATGGTCAAAGAGGTAGATCTTGAAAATGTCAAAAAGAAAAAACCTGTCAGCTGTGTGGGCGAAGGGTTTTTCAGTAAGTCTGATTGAATCTGGCTTCCACTCTCTTCTTGAACTCCCCACCCCTCTCCACTCTCTCTTTCCACTGGTCACTAAGTTTCTGTGGCAACAGCAGCATAATCCTCTTCAGCCGCTTTGTTGCAGAAGATAAAGTTGCATTAGATGAAGGCCTGCTTTACAAATGTTGTTCATCCATAAGAGGCAGTTACATAATGCTGATGATCTGCAGTAAATACAGTAATGTGATCCAATATTACGCAAAGACACCGCATAAAGAAATGTAACAACAATGAAAAAATATAATCTTTGTTCTGAACTTTATGTTCCATCTCGCATATAATCCAGAATTTAATCAAGCATGGAGACATTAGACTTAGCTGTTCTTAATCTTACACCAACACGGACAGATGGCTCCTCAAGTGAACCCCAGGGGCCACAGGGGCCTACAAAACACTTCAACCTGTGCAATATGACACAGATTATTTTTTTTATTAACTATTTTCCTTGCCTACTTATCTCATGTTCCTGGAATTCTAAAAAAGATAGAATGCAAAAGCAGAGGAGGACAAGTTGAGGACAAGAGGGGAGGAAAGCTGCCACCAGCAGGCGGCAGTGTGTACTAGCTGCACTCTCAACATATATGAATCAAATGGTTTGTCGGCGACATATGGAACTAAATCTTATTTAGTTCAAAATCAACATCAGCCAACAGATCAAATAAATATATCAAATGAAGAATGCAGAGCCAAATGCGTAATTTACGCATGACGCACGACCCAACACGTTTCCATGCGTTTCCTTTAAATTTCCACCTGGTGGTCGTGACTCCTGGGTTGAACTTTGAGACGTGCAGACAACGCTGGAACGAGCAAGTGCGTTGTTTCTTCACAGATCAAAAGCCAACGACTGACGCACCTGTATAATTGTCTCCTTGCCTCTGCACGCAGTGGAGAGGACACTGGCCCCTGACATGCCTCGTTCTGGTTCTACCGCCTGTCACCGCGTTTAACTGGGAATATTTCTCTCTGGATTTTTCAAACAATACGTTTTGAACAATGAGGCCCCCGGTGGAAGTCTCCGTGTTTCTCATCTCTCTCCTGGCTCCTGGAGTTTTGTACACCCTGAACAACGTTATTGCGCTCCAGGAGTAAGTGTGTGTATGTGTGTATGTGTGTGCGGCCTTGCACAAGTGAGCTGCTGATAGCTACAGGCTTGAGAACAGGCCCATAACCATCGATATAGAGGATTGTTAACAATGAGAAGATATTCACACATTCAAAACTATGATACACGAATCTTTATTTCAACACAACACAGTGTAGATAGACAACGTCCTATCAAACCTAATCCTCCAAAGCGTGTTATCCAACCTCGGTTAGAGTTACTGGTGAAAACCTGGACTGAAAACAATATTTTAACAAGGCAATAAAAGTAAGAAACGATTAGTTTAAGAAAATAGAAACTGTTAACTATAGTAAATTGATAAAGTTGAATTTAAGATTCTAAAACTATAATAATACTTAAATTTACTCATTGTCTGTGCCAAGATCAGTGCAATAGAGTTCCACTGAAAAGTATAAGAATTTCGAACTTTCCAATTCTTAATTTGTTAATACAAAATTAGTTTGACATTCAGTGTTGGTTATCGTGTCTAAAAGGAAATAATAGAGTTAATTAAATGGTTTCAAGGATTAAAGCTCTTCTAAATTACTTGTCTTTTCCTGTTGGAAGTATGAATGTGAATGATAAATTGTACATTCTAGTAAAATCTGGGTCTGCAATCAAAGATTATTGTCAATATTGAATAGTCTACTAATTATTTTCCTGATTAATTGAATGAAAACGTCGGTTCCATAGAAGAACTGTCTTTGATAACTTTAAGAAGCACAAGGTGATTTATTTAACAGGATAAGATTGCCTGATAGACTAAAGACGAGAAATGCAAGCAAAGCTCCATCTCTTGTGTTCTTCCCCCCCTCAGACCTCTACCTATCCTGGGCGTGGGACTGGTCGTCCTTGGATCTGTTCTTCTTCTCGTCCTCCTCAGTGTGCGACACAAGACCAACGTGGACCCTTTATACTACGGTACAGTCAAATACGCAAACATTTATAAGTGTATATGTGGTCCGGGTGTGGAAGCAGCAGTGTGCATGTTTGTTGTGTTTCTGCAGCGTTCGCAGAGTTTTCCTTCACCAACACGGTGGGCCTGACGAACGCTTTAGAGCAAGATGGGTTCATCTCTGGCTTCATGGGCTTCTACCTAAAGATGGTAAGAGAACTTCCGAATGGATCATTCTGGGTCACACATCCTAATAGCATTTTTCAAGCTTATCTGGTCACAAGAGAAACCTAGGGAACTTAAATTTAATCAACATGCCAAATTGAATGAAGAGTTGAAGACCTGTGATGATTGGACACGGGAGGACCCAATCACCTTTTCCTGCCCCCCCCTAAAACACTACTTCCTAATGATGGTTTCTTTTCCACGGGTTTGTGGTCAAAGTAAAAGTATTTACCCTGATGTGCTTCGGTCTCTTCAGGGTGAGCCTCATCTGAGTACCGCCTATGCTGTGATGATGTCTTACTGGGAAGGCGTCTTTCACTTTGTCCTCCTCCTCTTCATCATCCACCGCATGTTTAAAGGGTAAGCTGTCCCATCACCAGCGTCCGTGCTTATGTGCTGCATTTTTACAGACGTACATTGATGACAATTGTTGTTTTACTGTCTGTGCAGGAAGTCCTACCGAAGCCTGGGCCTGCTGTGGGCGGGCTCCTCCATCGCCCATCAAATTGTGCTGATCCCCGGAGTGGTCGTCGGTGAGCGCTGCTTAAATAAACCCTGTCTCTGAACTGTAGAGTGTTGTTTGAGAGCATTTCTATTGATGGTGTCCCTGTGTGCAGGTAAATACGGGTCTAACATTCGTCCAGCCTTTTGGAGGAACATCCCCTTCTTCGTGGCGCCTTTCTGGGCTGCGTCCTTGCTCTTCAGGAGACACAGAGAGATGCCAATTGTCACAGCAGACAAGGTGAATTTCAAAGTAGTTAAACATTTACAATATCCTGAATAGAAAGAGGAGTGTCCTCAAACCGTTTTCCTTTAGAGATTCATTAAGTTGAGATTCTATCAAAGTAAAAGCTATATAACTAAAATCTCATGATCATATTTAATCTTCAGATAAGGACACACAATTTGTCCTTTAATTTGTTGGCTGACGTCCTGCCTGTATCAGTGTTCGCAGGAACACGAAGCACCATCTAAAGAGCAATTTGAGGCTTGATTAAATAATAATTGATGCCTTTTCTATCATCATAAATTGTATATCATCATATTGCACACATATACTTCAATATCACTGACGGTAACCTGTTATTTCTAATAATATAAATTCAATTAGTTGTTGTATTGACCTTTATTTGTTTATCTACACACACATCTTAAAAGGATCCTTCAAATTAAGATGCAGAAGATCTGTCTTGGCCAACACCTATTTAACTATGGACTTTATTATGAAAGATGATATGAACAGTAAAGATAAGGTAATGCACTTTCTTAGTTTGCAAACGTTCCTGAAAATTCGAATAAATAGTAACTAAAATTAAAATAATGAGTAAATGTAAATGAAGACAGGTTAAACTTAAAGCAAATCTGCCATAAAATGCAGCCTGTCCTACACTGCTGATACCAGTGTATCTTTAGGTAAAACCTATATCTGCCCTCTCAATTTATGACACTTTTAATCACTATAAAAATAATGAGATGGAGTGTATCCACATTAACTGAGAATGCTCCTGTGTTGACTAGATTGCAGAGGAGCAGAAGAAAAGTCTACTGACCCGGCCGGTCGACCTGCTGCTGTCACTTCTCTTAATGGGAGCCATGGTCTTCTCAGTTTTCAGAGGCTTTGTGAGTAAAACCTAATGTTTCTTTTCTGTGTTTCTGCCTCTTATCGCACTCTTTGAGACATTCGTTAACATGTTTCTGTCTCTGTTCCAGGTGATGCTGGACTGTCCTCTGGACACCTGTTTCACCTACATCTATCAGTACGAGCCCTACCTCAAAGACCCAGTCGGTTTCCCCAGGGTTACGGTCAGTATGAATACAGAATTAATGAAACCAAATATATTGTAAATCCTTAATAACTGATTCTTGTGCACAATTCTTTTAGATGATGGTGTATTTATTTTACGCTCTGCCCCTGCTGACTGTCTTCATCTACGGTCTGAAAACACCAGGATGTAGCTGGATGTTAGACTGGACCATCTTCTTTGCTGGAGCCATGGCTCAGGTAACTGTTAATTATGTGTTTTGCAGTTCTTCATATTCAGTAAAAGCAAATTACAACATATAGAGTCTAATGTTGGCTTCCCCCTGCTTCTCTGGCTTCCTCTCTCCAGACCCAGTGGTGCCATATCGGTGCATCTCTGCACTCCCGCACTCCCTTCACGTACCGAGTCCCTGCAGACAAATGGTGGCCCGTTATCACCCTCAACTTGCTGCTGGCTGTGGTGCCGGCTCTGTTGGCCCTGCGCTGCCACTCCAACCCCACCTTTTTTATGAAACCTGTCCCCAAGGGACAGACCAACACCGAGAAGAAGAAAAACTAAGCCTCACTCCAGCCACGGACTGTCGGGGAATACGTCACGTTCTGAGAAGGCTAATTTGTTTTGGGACTCTGTTGTGCACAAACTGCTTAAAACCCCCAATTTTTCAACCTTAACACCCAGGGAAAAGTCTACAACCATCCGTCACCTGGCGCAGCACTCCCTGCTCGGACTATTGGACTCCTGATAAGAAAGCAGTTGATGAAGTAGAGGGCTGCGATCATCTCACACAGCTTTCAGGTGACTCATGCAGATACAGAGATGGTATCTTTCCAAACTGAGACTGTTAATCTAAATATATAGGTCAGCAACAAACCGCTGGAGTGTGAAAGTCTTATTATAAAGTTTCTATGCAGGAATCCACAACAAAACTCCAAAGCTTTAAGTTTGTTTTGTACTGGGTCAGTGAAAACCAAAACTATAGAGTTTAGTAACTTCATGAAATTCAATGAAGGGTTGAAAGCCTGAATAAGTTGAGTTTGTGATAAAAGAGATGGTATCAGAGGTTGACAGATACTGTGTAATGTCTGGATTTACATGTTGTCACTGCACTGATCAAGTTGTGATCAACTGATTAATAATTATGTCTATAAAATGTCAATAAACGATAAAGCATCACAGTTTTCTACAGCCTCAACAGTAAAAACCTAAAGGTTTTTATTGATTTAGAAATAAGAGAACCCGAAATGAGAAATTACTGTTTTTGAATAATGTTTTATTATTGGCTCTGTTCAGCTCATCAATTGATCTACCAATAATTCTAATTAACTCAGTATCTCATGGTTCACTTTATTTTGTATAAAGAAAACAAATGCGTCCGTATCTGTGAGTGTCCTAGCCCCTAAAGCAAAAATCTGCTTTTCCACAACAGCCGAGCATTTTGGTGGTTCAATAACACCTTCCTCAGAGGTCAATATTGTCTCCTCTGTCTGATGATGCCATTGTGCCCTCTGTGCACTGAGCTGCTGCTGTTCAAACTGATAAGCAGTGAACTTGGGTCCACGTGAATTGTGACACACGACTGCAACACAAATGGTCACACGACACACTGATCAGCAGTGCGGGTACGAACAGTTTGTCTTTTAGAGTTTCATCAAACGGGGGGATCTGTGACTTGACAGAAACTTTCTAAACACAACAGCACTTTCACTTCAAAAACGAATAGACGGGAGGACCTGATCCCTCCAGTGAAACAAACAACCCAGGTCCAGCCTTGCTCCATGTGAACCTTTAAGCTAAATGATCAAATCTGCATGCTAATGCTCACATCGGGTATTTACCATGTTTATAATGTCAGTTTAATATGTCAGCATGCTAACATTGAATTATTGAGGAAAATGTGAATGCCATTCATTTTGTAAGTATATTTGATATAGTTAAGTGTTGGATGGAACTTTGACCTGAGGGGGAGTCAACCTCAGGTGTCAATAGAGGAAAGGTGTCTTCATATCGAGTCATAAGGACAAAACCTCTGGGCAGCATGACTGTCTAGGTACAAATTTACATTGCAATGGTGAGATAAACATTAAGATGCTTCACTTGATAAATCTAAACTCTAATTTGTTAGTGCAATGGGAAAAGTCAATTGATAATCTAAGATATTGGAATTCATCCTCATAGGAAGACAACCATCAATGTTAAGTTTCATGGCAGTCATTAGATAAATATTATTAGGTTTCACTTGATCAGGGAAATTGCAATGGGAAAAGTCAATGGATAAGCAAAGATATTGGTATTCATCCTCAGGGGATCAAGAGCATCAATGCAAAATCTGTGGTTGTTGCGACATTTACAATGTAGAAATAAATAAGCGAGTCAATTAAAGAATTAACAGAAATGTAATTTTTTCTCACTTTATTAAGAATGAAATACAACAGCAGGACAAAAAGTCATAAGAACACCAAAAGTGTGGATGACCGATCAAATATCAAAAGGACCAAAGACAAAAAAATTGTGACATTCTACCCATCTTGTAAATATAGCCGTGCAAAGATCGAAAGTATTTAGCGATTCAGATACAATCAAGTGGTTATCTCAAGGGTGTACGGTATAATCCCATCTAAACTAACTATGCCAATGGGATATATGCTTTAGTTAAGAGTGCTTATGGAGAGAGGGGGGTCTATTTGATTGGACAAGGTCCAGCTATTGATTAAGGATCAGCCAATGACATAACACCCAATATTTACAGTACAGAGATTAGAGGCAATCAAATTATTAACTTTGTAACTAATTGATTGTTGGACTTACATTAGAAAAAAATGATGTTACATTGGCTTTTTGAAATATAAGTTAAAAAGGGAAAGCATATCACTTGCAAATGATTCATAATAAATAGCAACATACACAAACATAGTAAACATCAGGACAAGAGCATGTCAGTAGATTAAGACAGACCAGCTATTCAGTAACTCTATGGGAGAAAAAAGTAACAGCTACAGTACACACGTAAAAATCTCAGGGTTACCAGGGGCTGAACGCTGTCTTGCATCAAATACATCTGTGCTTTGTAAACAGAAAACTAGGATGAGAGTAATTTTACATGTGGGACAAGCAAACTTTTAGAAAAGACGACCTGACTCAGCACTTCTCTACGCCTCTCTTCTACATGCATACGCTCACACATGCTCACACGCTGCTGCCGGTCCGACAGACCCAGAGAGGTGCAGGATTTACTGTTCTGAGAGGTCGGGAGGGCGGGTGTTAATACGAGTTAGTGTAGGAGTTGGTGTTCGCATGGACCTTGGTTAAAGGAAGCAGCGTGAAAACAATATTATATAAGAGGCATCAAAAACACCCAAAAACACCCAAACTCAGTAACAGGGTTATGGAGATAAACTTTATGTTACAGTAAGAAAACCTTATTCGTCAGCTAAACGGAGAGCATGGTCAGAAGCAGGAAAGGAAAACAGGAGGGATGTCAACTACTGTCTTTTCTTTATGGGCCAGGGTTAGCACCTAGGCGTAGCAGACATGTTGTGTTATTTGGTTCAGTAGGAGCTGTTTGCGTCCTCTCTGGCCTTGTGTCCGTCTCCGCCGTGTCTCCTGTGGCTGCGGCGCTCGCGGTGCTGATTGTGGTGGTGGCGTCTGTACCGATGTGAACGCCGGGCTGAAAGTAGAATGTAAACAAATGTGTCGCTTGTTATATGTTGATCGTGATGTTATATGCTGCACTAAAGCAGATACACAACACAGTTTATTTTGTACGATTATTGAACTTAATTAATCCCATTTATATTTAGTGATAATGAAGACACAGTTTTCCAAACAGAACTCAAACATATTTTTTTCTCTAGTGTAAGTTCTTCATGACATCAATTCCACATGATGTTGGAAACAACCCTTTAAAATTCTGCTCCATGCAGACATGATTTCATCGCAGATTTTCTGCACGTTCAAGCTTCAATCAAATCAAGGTGGTGGATGAGGGGGCATTGAAGTACTTTGTTAAGTTAGTGACAGAACTTTTGCTTAGTAACATGGCGTATAATTATTAAATTGGAAATAGCCTTGAGAAGATTGTACAATGTGGCCTGCACATGTTCTGCTTCAATCCTCAGACAGACTGTGGTATTAAAATGATGATTAATTGGTATTAATGAGCCCAATGTGTGGGAGAAAACATTCCCCCACCATTAAACTATTACCAGCACACACAAGGCAGATTGGGTCATTGATTCCTGCCAATGATGCCAATTTCTTACCCCACCATCTGCAGCCTCGGCAGATTTATCAGACCGGCCTAAGTTTCCAGGCCTTAAACTGTCCAGTTTTCATGAACCTGTGTCCACTGCAGCCTCAGCTTATCTGTTTTTGGCTGACAGGGCTGGAACCCAACCTGATCGTCTGCCTTAAGGTTCTAATTATTTCGATGCTTTGTGCTCCCCACATTAGTATAGAGAGGTTTTCTAAATCACAAGAGCCTTGTGGCCAGTCTCCTCTGACCTCTCTTCGGTGGCCTGCAGGTTGAAAACCACACACTCACACTTTGTGCAGATGATCCTGGGTCTCTCCCAGCTCCCGTCGGCCCGGCAGCGAGTGGTGGGGATGTGACGCTGGTAGAAGCCTTCAGAGCACTGGTAACGCACTACCGAATGGATGTCATAGTGTGACCTCCGGCGTCCTATCAAATGGGCGTTCTCCACTGTGGGCGGGGTCCCACACAACACTGAAAATAATTGAATTAAATCATAAATCTTGCACATAGAAGTTGATACATATACATGCTTTTCAGTGCATGATTTCATTTACGATAATAGTCTACACTTACACTTCATGCATCTGTTGTATAAAAATACAGTCATAAGGGCACTGTCCATATTTGCAGGCTGAGAAGGCACAGTATTACTGTGTGTTTTGCCTGTAGATGGCAGCATTGTTTCTGTATCTGCGATTTGAGCTGAGTGTGGTGGGCACAGGGGGAGGTACCGGGTCTCTACGGTCCAGGGAACACAGCCAAGCCACAGAGCCATGAGACCACAGCCAGACTAACAAACACTCCCCAACCACTTAATCTTGCCTGTTCTAACTCCTCCTGGACGTCCACTTTGTCTGCCTGTCTATAGCTCTCCTTGCATCTTATAAGATCTCACTGCATCTTCACTTCCAGCCTGGCTGAGTGGGGTCGCAGGGGGAAGGTGAAGGTGAGTACGAGGAAAACTTGGTGGAACCACACAGAGGAATTTCAGATTGTATTGATAAAAAATTTACAATATCCGTAACGACAGTTCTGCTGCCTGGTCAAAGTGTGAGTGAGACTGAATTGCAATCTTCACAAAAGTAACTGAAGTCTGAGCAACTCCTGAAGCTTTGTGAGAACCCATCATTGGGTTAAGGGTTAAAGGACAAGTTAGTTGGTTGAGTGCTATACGCTGTTTGGTTACATTCGGTTCAGCAGTATTGCAGTACCTGTGCCTTTCTTGCAGATGTAGGGCAGGTTGTAGTTGCAGGGCACGTCGTTCCACTTGCCATCCTCATGGGCAATGGTCACCACACAGTCCTCGCCACCTGCAAAGAAGTTATCCGGCTGGCTCTCCCTCCAGTTCTCATAAACCTGCACAAGAGCAACACAGTTCACCTTAGACCGGGGCTCGGGTCGAATTATTCTGTCCTAATGCATCCGAGAGAGAAAACTAACCGAGCACAATAAGCATTCTGTATTCATAAGCAGATAGATGTTAATAGAGACCAGCCACAATGTGCTCTGGACCAAAAGCAGATACAAATAGTCAATGTTTGTGTGGAGAAACATTCAACTCATCTGATAATAGGAAAGTGTAAACGGTAAACAGCGAGCTGAAGTCTTGATTCACATATCCGCTGTCTACACCCACAGAGGCTAGTTCGTCATCAGACGATAGCTGAGGCTCAGAGATCGTCCTGTCCCTGACACAGATGGTTACTGCTTGTTTTACTCAAGTAAAGTATGTGCTGTGTAATTACCAACCAAGCAATTGTGACCGACCTAAACCCAAACCCGAAGGCTGATCATGAACCTGACGGAATTCAAAGATTTTTGTCCCAACGGGTCCCGACAGGCTTTAGCTCAGCTGCCTTAGTTTCTACTTTCTCAGTGCTCTCTGAAAGTCTCTCAACTTTTCTCTTTTTTAGTTTTCTCTAAAGGCAAAGATGAATGCTTTCATTTTCCAATTAATTCCACGTGTAAGATTACATATTTGACATAGCATATAAATGGAAACGTTTAATCATTCAAGGTCCTAAAGTCTTGTTTTTAGATTTGGTTGTTATTGTCAACAATGTAGTCCTTCCTGAATACAAATGTTTGAACAGTTGTGTCTTGTTCATAAGAGATTTCTGTATTTACAGTCAGTAAATCTTTATCAGAGCTCTTCTTCCTTTCAGATCTGATCAAACTGTTCCAACACAGACCTGATAATACACATTATGTGAGTTTCAGGGCATTGAATTCTTATTCAATACAAACTGAGTGCATCTTCTTCAGGATTTTAGCTTTGATTTGTGCTCATTTATAATCGATCTTATGAACAAGACAGTTTTTTCTGACGTGACATTTTCAGGGCCTTTCAAACTCTCACACAGCAGCAGCTCTAAACACACTGATCACTTTACCAGATCGTTTCCATCGGTCCACTGAAAGTCCTCCTCCACTGTGCGGTCGTTCAGTCCGATCCAGGCATTGTCATGACCCAGGCCTGTAGAGAACCAGTACAGGATCAATCTTTGACTAATTACATCTGATACCCACATTGATATATCTATGTGATTCACACTCCTTTGTTCTATATGTTCTTTTCATCATTTTATTTGTTAATTCCTTTCTTTTCTTTTTCTTCAACTCTGCATGCATTATATTAAAAAAAAATTGACAAATCCGGACGATTCCGAAGATTAGTATTTTAAATCAGTTTTTTTCTTTTCTCTATGGTATTGTTCGGTTGTATATTTTTGGCTGGAGTGACTTTACGTGTCCTTGTTGAAGTTGCTTACTTTTTTTTGTTTTGTGAACATTTCCACATTAGTTCTGCTCAAAGCACAACTACAGAAACACACCCACACCCACCATTGATAAACTCCTGCTCCGTGGTGGAGATGACACTACTGAGGTGGGCACTGTGCTCTCTGCAGTCTTTCTCTGCGTCCTCCCACGTGTGCCTGTGGGTGAAGTACCTGTGGAACAAGGCCGTGAAAGTGGATATGAAAATGCATATTTCATACATTTTGCAGCACACCCAAGTGTAAATGGCACAGAGTGCTGCAGTAAGTATGTCACGGATAACTCAAGGGTATGAAGAAGTAATGCAGATAAACGAGGCCCCTGTGGTGGCAGGTAAATATATTGTGACTCCATTTATTTTCACGGTGCAGCCATCATTCCTACCTGTAGCAGTGGCCGTGGAACTTCCACCAACCGTGCTCGCAGCCTTCTATGTCTGTGAAGATGAAGAGAGAAGAGGAGGGGAAAGGAGAGGAGCTAAAATTACTCCTCGAAGGGCACGTAAAAGCACAGTTAAGTGCAGGAACATGGGGAAAGATTAAACAGTCTGTCTAAGGTGGGAGGAGAGAGGAAGCAGAAGAACCATTTACTCTTTTTAACCAAGCGTTCTATCTCACTCACGACTTAAATATATGACTCTGGCATCTTGAGAGGCTAAATACACGAACTGTAATTATACTGGATTGTTTTCAATTCGCTGCACACGTGGCCCTCTCTCTGCACTATTAGTATTCATTAATAACACCAAGGCCCACGGTTTCATTTATAACTACTAAGGTTAGATATTCATTAATCCTCATTACTAGAGCACACACAAGCACACACACAGACACACACAGACACACACAGACACACACACACACACACACACACACACACACACACACACACACACACACACACACACACACACACTCACACACACACACACTCACACACACACACACACACACACAGAAAGAGAGGTAGATGTGTCTATAGCCAGGGAGCTGATGAATCGGAGTGTGTGTTGGTTTGAATGTGGTATGGGGGTTGATTAGTGCCACAAACCACTTAGACATACTGTGCCATCCAAAAATCTAATTCTATTTTCTTACATATACATCTTTCCTCTGTATTGATTGTTTACCTAGGTATTGATTCTTACATTCCAGCACCTAAACCAATCTACTTGACACTCAGCCAGTTAATTGCTAGTTTTACTTGGTTTATATTTAGCCACACCAGCGCCTGTTTATTTTCAGTGGCTTGTTCTCTGGCTTCCTATCCATGGTTCTGTTCGTTTCTACTTATTTGCTCTATCCTAAAAGCTCAATTATTAACACACATTGTATCTTGGCAGCTGTCAGCAAGAATGAGTTTCCCAAAAAACAAACTATTGCTTTAAAATTATCTTAAAACTGACTTGTTTTCCTTTACTTTGTCTCTGTTAAATGTTATAGTTGTCATTTTATTCCCGCCTGTTTTTATATGTTTACCTCCACCACGGAGGTTGTGTTTTCATTCCCATTACTCTGTCTGTCTTTCTGTCTGTCTATCAGCAGGATAACTTAAACATGACTGAACCTATTTCCATTCAATTTTGTGATGTGCTCTTGCATGACCCAAGGAAGATCCCATAAAATTGTGAACTGAATTTTTTTCACAGCCTTGTCGGAGATATGGCCCACTAGTGTATTCTGCCTCTCTTCAATTGCCCTCATTTTAACTTTCTTCTCCATACGACACCCATTTCAATCCTGTTTGTAAAAGCCCTATATAAATTGGGTTTATTTGTCTGCTTTATTTAGATGAATATCGACAAACACCTTGGTAACAGCTATTCTCTCAGGGTTCTTTGTCCATTAGTAGAATTTAGTACAAAGCCCCACAGGACACCTTTAATCTTAAACCGGCACATACCACAGCTACTGCAATTATAAAACAATATTGCTAAAACAGCAAACACAATAAAAATGAGTATTTGATATCTAACAACTGTCAAATAATTCTGCGGGCCAAGTATGTGGAGATGCTGACAGAAAATGTGCAAATATTAACTGGCGTGGAAATTTGAGTACACACAGAAGAGTCAGTCAGAATCCATCACAGTGTGACACACAGTGTATCTGTGTCTCACAGAGCCGCATGGCTGCACACTGATCAGGATTATTTCCACCAGCACCTTTCACTGCTGCTATCAGATGGCTGGGAATCTTAATAAGCTCGCCACTGTGGCTGCGCGCGCACACACACACACACACACACACACACACACACACACACACACACACACACACACACACACACACATATCACATACCACACACATACCACACACATGATTTTGTTGGTGCAACACAGTCCAATAACATGATGCATAATAATAAATCCCCTTACCATGCTTGGAGTCATCTGTTCGGTATCTGTGTGTAAATGTGTGTGTTTTTATGTGTGTGTGCCGTTTCCTCCATCTCACCTTTCTCACACATGTCTCCCCCATAGCTGGGCAGGCAAAGGCAGAGGAAGGAATCAATCTTGTCAATGCAAGTGCCTCCATTTTCACATGGCTCCGACTGACAGTCATCAACATCTGTGGAGAGGGGAAAGCGGTAAGAGCTGATGGGTCGTATGTGTCGTTAGGGTTCAAATAAAGGACGTTTTCTGCCGAGGAGAAGATGGGCGTTTAGGTTCTTAGAAGAGGAGCTGGTCCTTGTTTAAACAGTGAAATGTGAGCATGTCGGCGCGTACAGTGCTGTAATTCAAACAGGGTGTGATAAGAATACAGATAACCCAAATCCCCTTTACATTCCTCATCGGTCCTCATGCTCTCACAGAGGAAGACACTACAAACACCTTTCAAGTGTTACCACACGCTCCACTACCCATTCACAGAGCTTATGGTCGCCTTGATGTAGGTCTAATCTCTTCTTTTGTCTCTTGATCATCGTGTCCCTCCACCAAAGGATGCACTTAGGGAGAAAGACAAGTCTGCACGTCAAATCATTTTTCCTTTTAAGCTGTTATAGTGTAGACATAATTTTTGTGGACAAGTGAGCAGATAGGCTGGACCTGGTCCTGGCTCAGGTCCCCAACCTGGCAGACTTCCACCTCGCTGTAGGGGAAACAGATACCAGCTTCCAGGCTGCTCCTCTGCAGCTATCTGTGCTCTCTAACCTCTCTGTGGATGGCAAAAGGAACATTTCTCTACATGGATCAATAAAGCATCACTTTATCATTGAAAATGGAGGGTAGGTAATCTCTTTTCCCCACTGTGGGCTTTTTGGACTCAGAATAAAAGACAGTTCCAAAGGACTGCAGAAATCTATTAAAACTCACAGCGAGAGAGCGAAAAGAAAACTACTTACAAGTTTAAACTTTCTTCAGACTATTTCCTCAGATCTAAATGGTTTCTTAGATTCAAGCATAGAGCTGAACAGTGGAAAAGGTCAGCGGCTGTAAAGATCTGCAGTAAATGTGTCAGACAGATCAAACAAGAATGACCTTTAGCCCTGGACAAGACTTTCATATTTCAGACTGTCCTCACACACTGAGGGTTCTATCATGGGATTATGTACGATTGTTGTTCAATCATTTTAGAGGAGACATATTAATGCTATTTAATTTTTTTTTTTCATTCTGCAAAATTAAAGTCTGGCACAACCATCTGGTCTGCCAGCCCCCTAACGCCTGCAGCTACAACCATACTAAACACATAAACTCTGCTACTGATAGGCCAAGCGTTGGCAATATTCTGGAGGTTATAAAACTGAGAAGTTTTGGAAGCACTTCTGGCCCCATTTTAGTTTGAATACTCCGGGAGCTGCATGTTAAAAAACTGAGATGTTTGGATACAATGATGTGGACACTGATTGGTTCTTTTTGTTCACGAAAAGGCCATTTTCAAACAAAAATGTACCAGTTTGGATGTAGCCTTATCCAGGTAGAGCGAGAGCAGACTTTAATCTGACAACACAGTCTGCTTATCTGTTTATGAAGATGGCAGCTCTGTTAAGATATATGGAGAAAATTAGGTCGACAGAGATTGAACCACAGATTCTTCATAAATTGTTTTCTTGCAAGATTTCTTTAATCTCTCAGAGTTGGAATCAAACAGTGTCTCTTGTCTGTAAGATCAAATATCAGTTTAAGAACATAAGTAGCATATACGTTTTCAAATGCCAGTTTTCTTATACTAACAAAAATAAATCACTATGACACTATGGCAGAAAACTAAAGTTACTAAAATGTGACACATTTTAATATGTTGACACACATTTTAATATGTTGGTGATTGGAAAAACAATAGTACCAAACTCAGAATGTCATTTATCAGAGGTTAAATTAAAAACGGGAAAAGTGACAATCAGACATTCATGTTTTTAGTCTTTAGGTTTCCAAAAAATGCGATATTTTATTATTATATATTTGTTTATATAATTAACATTGGTGAAAGAAGCTCCCCTGGAACATGTACTGACTCAGAACTATACAAAATATACACTTAATGGTCAGAATATTACAAAAACTTAACTTAACTCGAAAAAGTATGAAACTGAATAATGAATGACCTTGAATGACCTTGAGAGATGCTAAATCCCAGTTAAAGACACATCACCTTCTCTCCTTCCCCATTAAAATCAGTCCAGCTCTTTGTTGTTCGATATATAAAAAAAGAATCCCTTTGTGCCTCTCATCCAATATTCAGTAGGGAAGCTGCTCCTCGGAGAGGTAATACTGCAAATTCTGCAAATCCATGACAAAGCCGTACAGCATACCCCTGCATCAGCTGCTGGCTGTCCATCCGTCCGTCTTTCTGTGACACTGAACAAACCTCGGTAAGTACCAAGGCGTTCACAGCCCAAATTGGCCTGTGAATACAGATAAGTGTGCTGCTGCTGCATGTGAATGATTTATTCATAAAGTGATCACTTCCTTGAGGAATCGCTGCCTAATGAGCTGAGCATGTGTTACTGAGCAAATTAGGACCCTCATGGCAGATTTACACCTCGGTGTCAAACTGTCACACCACTGCAGAGGTAGTTCTGCCTAGCTGAGGGATTACAGAGACTCACAAGCACTTCTTCTAAAACCTGAATACCTGCATGTGTTCATCGCATAAATGCAAACATCCTCTAAATCAAGTATTACCATTTATTTCCAAAACTGCCAGCAACGATCTGATAAAACTAGCGATATTTTAAAGAAAGATATTTCATAAAGTCTTTATACAGTAGGAAAAATATTGATCTTTCTCAAGGTTTCACCAAGTTCAAATCAAAACATTATAAAGACGGTTTAATATCACAGAGACTGAACTTGAATACCTCTTTCATGATCAAAACTAAGTATAAAAAGCAGATGGTGTGATTTGAGGAATCCATTCATCAACACTTTCTTCAGCTTTGAGAAGACCCTCCGTGTACTTTTCTGCATTGCATTGTGGGAGAACATAAGCAAGGATTTAAAAACCTTTGAGTATATTTGCTGGTGACATGAATCAAATCTAAATTCAGAATGTGACTCACAGAATACATTTGTACATGAATCCAGCCTCTTTGCGACATGACACATCTTGGAATTTTGAGATCAAAATAACTTTTCCAGGGAAAAAGCTGCCACATCCTGACCTTGAGGGTCCATGACCATCATTCCCTGACAGTTTGAATCTAACCTTTGACCCTCAGCCTCTGTTCATCCTCCTCTCTCACCGTGACGGACAGCTCGGCCTTTGACCCGCCAATAGGCCGTTGAAGAGCCCCTGAGTCAGTACGCACACACTTACTGACACTGAGCTGGCTTCATTATGCCAGTGATTCTGTGTTTGTTTTTTTGTGTGGGATTTGTGCGAGCGTGTGTGTTTGAGCATAACTCACCAATTTCACAGTTCTCCCCAGTGAATCCTTGTGGGCAGTAGCAGCTGTAGCCCGTTCCCTGAGGTAGGCACTTCCCTCCGTGCAGACACGGGTTTGTCACGCAGGGCTCCGCCTCGGCTGAAAGAGACAGACGGAGGCGAGTGGAGGAGGAATTTAGGGATTCAGTGAGTTAATTAAATACTGTAAAACGTTTTTCCTGTTTTTTAACGTGATTTATTTTGGCATCGTGTAAAATCAATGTTTGACTTTTAAATTAAAATTAAAAACATGCTATCCTAATTTACTGTTATAGCAGCTCAGCTAAAACCAGCGGCTACAACACAACGCATATCCATTTCACAGTCTGCCTCGTTTCAAAGGGATCAGAAGCCAGGGAGCCTCAACCTCGCCATCCACTCACAGCCACAGTTGTCATGGTTACCGTATGGAGAGCGAGCCCTGGCTCACTCCACCGAGCGTAGTGGGCAGCGTGAGAACTTCAGACATTAGCCACCCTCAAAAGAAAGGAGCAGACCCCCCGCTGAGCGCCTTGGCCTGCCATTCACCCACAAAATGTCTTCATGTGTGTGGTCTCCGTCCACAATTACAAATTTCCATATCAATTGACACGCCACCACATGTTTCTCCCCTGAGCCGCTCATTATAGCAACTTAAGGTCTTTGAAAACCAACACTCGTTCATCCTGTCCGCAAAAGCTCGGCTGTGGGACCCTTTGTTCTGCCAGATCCTTCTCTGACACTGAGGACTGTCGAGGAGGAGGTGCTGTGTGAAGTTCACATTGTGTGTGTGTGCTGGTTTGTGTGTTTTTCCCTAACACAGTGAAAATCAATACCCTGGTTATGATTAGCCCCGAGGCTGATCCAGTCCAATCATCAACCAGAAGCAGACATCTTAAGCTCAGATCATCTGATATATCATCACTTCGGATTGGACAAAATAAATGTTGGGGGACAAAAAAAATCAGGTTGAGTGTTTTCCAGTTTTCAATCACAACGACCCAGTGCAGAGCAGGATTTCTCAACAGCCTCAACTTTATAGATTTATGGTAAATGTTGCTTAATAAACGTCTCTGCTGATGGTTCAAATCCTGATGGAATCAGGTGCTAAAACCAGCCACGCATTTCATTTAATGTACAGCGGTCTCGCCCTCTGTGCACTTCCACCCTGTGCATCAGCGAAGGTCAATGGCACGCCTTGACAAATATAAAGTGTTATGACAAGCAGATTTACTACCGTATGTGTTCGTGTGTGTGTGTGTGTGTGTGTGTGTGTGTGTGTGTGTGTGTGTGTGTGTGTGTGTGTGTGTGTGTGTGTGTGTGTGTGTTTGTGTGCGTCTGCATGTGTGAAAGATAAACCTTGTGTGCCTGGCCATTCATTAGAGCGAGTGGTGCAGAAAAATCAATAGTAGGTGGAAGGAACTGACAGGCGCGGACTGTCCCTCGCTCTGCACAGCGGCTGCTACAAACAGCAACAGTAAGCTGGCAACAGCAAAATCCGACTAATAAGTTTACAGAGATAAGACCGTTAGAGATTCATTCTTTTGCTGCAGCGATGCCGGGGATACCTCAAAGTATTTAATCTACACATCACACACGGCGTTCGCTGCAAGTAATCACAGCTGCAGACACAGAGGAAAGGCGGTTTACTTTGGAAATATGATTTCGGATAAGCACTTTAAATCTCACAAGTCACAGTTGGCATTTCTGCGAAGGCGCGGGAGCATGGAGAGGGAAACAAAGAAGCTAGCTTGAGATTTTAATGTTACAGAAAGATGGAAAATCAGTTTAAAAAGATCAAACAATTCGAAAGAAACTCAGTGTGTCTCTGTGCATCAAGTGTGAAGCGGTGTGTGTCTGTGAGTGTGTGTGCTCCAGTTTGAGAACAATGCGCTCCGCAGCTGAAGGTCCTCGAATCCAACCTGAGGCCCCTCGTTTCTCTCCTCTCTCATTGATTGAACGAACTGATTAAGTGCTCTGTGATCCAGTCAGGAGAGCAAATACCGACCACCGCCGTGAAACCCAACCACAGGGGAGCTGAGCCCGTGTACATGAGAGTGAGAGAGATGTAAGCTGAAAGCCGTTACTCTGCTACAATCTCCTGCCAGCGTGTCCCCCCCCCCCCCCCTCTTTTTTTCCAGCAAAGATATCTGTGTGTTTGTGTGTTTACGGGCCTCTGCCTGCACCACTCCAGGGTCTCTCCGTCAATCAATCAGCTCTCACACTGTACAGCGGCAGTCCAGATTGACCTCGTCTTCTCGTCGATACAGTTTACAGCTGTTTTCTATCCGCAGACTCCTCACACCTCCGCCATGCCTGCTGCAGACATGAGCTGCAGAATAAATCACCTCGTGTGATAGCATGATGTCCGAGGGGCATTCACACGATGGGTGATAGGATTTTCCCCCCCCCCTGTATGCACTGTCATTATCGAGCGAGAAATAAACCAGGTGGGCCGGCCCCTCGGATGTACAGCACAGGGCTGCAGACTTAATCAGCAGATTGTATACGGTGACAAGGATGTGATCTCTGCTTCTGGCAGGAATAAATGGTAGGTACATAGCCAGGGAATGAACACTGAATATTGAAAGCCAGTGCTAGGCTCAGTGGAAGGGTAATGAAGAAAGCTGTACGAAAGGATAATTCTGTTCTTTTACAACCAGGAACATTCCTATAACAGAAAATGAGTAAGTACGTAATTCCTGAGGTTTAGGAATCATTGGTTTTGCTGCAACAAAAAGCACGAAGCCAAGAACCACAAGCAGACAAAGAGCTAAACAGTATGAGGAATCAATTCGATTACACCTTTATATAACTTGTGAAAAAAAAGCACAGTGTTACCTTGCTAATTATGTGGCGGAGAGCATTTCTTGATGTATAGCTTGCGAAATGAACTCCTACTATTAACACAACAAATATCCAGTGATGAATCAGAATTATCCGCTATCAAATCAAAAATAATGCTCATCATAATACTCAAATCTATGACTCATTAAAACACATGCATATACGTGGATACACATCAATGGTAGAAACAGACAAACATAGCTTACCTGTTGGGCCCAGAGTAACGGAGCTGACGTTCTCTCCTCTGCTGCTCTCCTCCTCCATGTTGCCAGGTAACAGGGCCCCTGAGCCCACGGCGTGAGACCAAGCGGGCTCTTCCTCATCCGGGGGCCCTGACAGTAACGGGGGATAATCCACAGAGCTGTTCTGACCTGCTGTCTTCACTGGGACCCAGTGAAGCGGCGTCAGGGGGTTAGAGGAGCCGTCCTGGCTTTCAAGGTGAGGAGACGGCGATGGGTCTCCTGATCCGACCATTTGAGACAGGGTATGGGAGGAGACTGATGATGGTGAGGGTGAGAGTGATGCGGTTTGGGAAATCAGTGAAGGTGAGAAAGTGGATGGAGGAGCGGAGGAAGAGGAAGGAGATGGTGACGATGGTTTAGAAGACACTGTGGCTGATGGGGGTGTTGAGGCTGAGGGGGAGGAGGACAGTGTTTGACGTTGGTCTGGGGAGATCGATGGTTTTCCTGCTGGTAAACTGGACGGTGATTTGGATGTAGAGAAGTCGGGGCTCTCCGACCCAGTTGTGTTTGTCCCAGTGATCTCCAGAGGACTGGTGCTGGTGGCTGTGGTAGTCGTGGTGGTGGAAGCGGTGGACTGTCCTTTCCTGTGACCCCTCTCCCTGGATCTTTCTCTGGACCTTTCTCTCGGTTTAGACGTTCCAACCGGTCGTCTTGACACCTGTATCTCCCCCTTCGCCTCTGCTCCGGTGATTTCTCCACTCCCCTCATCTTCTCCTTTCCCTTTCTCCTCTCCTCTCTCCTTCTCTTCTCCTCTACTCCTTTCTTCGCCTCGGTTCTTCTTTCCCCTCCCTCTGCCGCCCCTACCGCTCGCTCTGGAGGTCACTGTCTCCTCCCTCTTGCCACCCGGCTGGGTCGTGGTCTCTGATTCAACGCGGACCCAGGTATCCCCGCTGGATGAGGTGATTTCAGGTGCAGAGCTAGAGGTGGTGGATTTGTGGGTCTCTGGATTCTCCCGGGTCTTGGTGCTATTTACAGTGATAGGAATACCGGAGGCGGGCAAGGTTGATGCCAGTCGAGTGGGTGAGTCTACGCTGGCTGGTGCGCTGCTCTCCTCGGAGGGGCTGCTGAACCATGAACTTCCCCAAGAAAACAAACCTGCAGAGGGCACAAAATAAGCAAAAAGAAAACAAGGAGTGAAGTCAGAGGTGCGTATTTGCCGACAAGTGCAGAAGACAAAAACAACAGCGATGAACCAAGTAAAAATAATCTTATGGGTTGTGTCTGTCTCGCCAAGGGAGACAAAACATTTCAAAACTGTCTGCTCTTCGTCAGCTGTTTTTCCTCTGTCACTACACTCAGGCTGTTTACACTTCAATATTATCAACGCTAGCAGGCAAAGCTCTGAAGACACTGAAGACAAACATTTCAATAAAGCTCAGAATAGAGCAGAGCATTTTCCATGTTATAATTTCTTTTTAAATCACTAAATTTAACCACAGGACACTGCATGCAGGGGCTGGATAAAAAACCGATAACATTAGACTTACAAAGACAGAACGATTTAACCATCAACACTTACTGCTTGTGTGAGCTTTAAAAAAAAACTTGTGTAATGTTATTACCAGTTTATGATGTGAACATGTTATTCATGTAAACATACAAGTTGTTATTAGCAAAAAAAACATACAGGAATATTCTAAAAGCCCATGTCAACCAATATTGCACATAATATAAATGAATGTAGTATTTTGTCGTTTTTTACTGCCACATGACCTACTTATATAATAATATACTGTCCTAATGTATGCATTGTCATAAACACAGAGGGCTGCATGTGGAATATATATGATGGGTGTATATTCACATTAAGTGTCACATATAAATAATAGGGGTGGGAATTGGCAAAAATGTGACGATTCAATAGTATTGCGATATTTGGGCCACGATTCAATAGTATTGCGATTCTGCGATATATTGCGATACTGTAAGTATTGCGATTTGATTCTGCGATATATTGCGATTCATGTCCCCCATATTATTCAAAGGCATTACAAAAAATTAGGAAAATAAGACTGCTCAACTCACTTCAAATGTCACATTTAATTCTGTGAACAACATTGTCTTCTCATACATACACACTAGGTATCTTTTAAACTCTGAAACTCTCCTCGTCATGCTTTGCCAGCCAGGGGCAATATATAATTTTAAATAAAGTATTTAAAAAAAAAATATATATATATATATATAAAAAAAATATAAAAATTAAAAAAAAAAAATTTCAATACTTTGTGCTACAGTATCGATAGTATCGCGGGCGCAAAATATCGTGATACTGAACAGAATCGATTTTTTCCCCCACCACTAATAAATAACACATGAACCTACATTCAAATAGCATCTATAGCCCAGGTCGCTGTTCAGCATTAGGCAACTATCAGTGTATAGAGACCACATGCAAATTAGCTCTACAGTTGTGTTGTACATGGCCCCTGTTAAATAAACGAATAAACTAAACACAACAACTGACCTCTGAGCTGCTCATTACAATGAAGGTTCCAAAATTAAATAACATGGCAATATATGGAAAGAGCACAAAATTATACTGTCTGAAGCTAATTAACAAACTGCTGATGACATTTAAATACACTCTCGTGTCCTTATCACATTAAGAAGAGGTTCTTTCAATTAAGATGAATATGTATATGTATTTATGCAAAAAAAACACCTTGGTGGAGCTTTAAACATCTAGAGACACATAGACACACACACACACACACACACACACACACACACACACACACACACACACACACACACACACACACACACACACACCATGTACACACACACACACATGTCTGAACCAAATGAAAAATGCATGCTATAAACTTTCAGCAGGGTCTCTTAGTCTCATTGCTCACCATTCTCTTCATCTCACACACACTACCTCCCTGTACAACACACAATCACACACACACACACACACACACACACACACTGGAACGTGGGACCTCCACGCTCTCACAAATTGCCTCAAAATTGAATCAACAACTCTGTAACACAGTTTCAACAAACACTGAACAGCAACGTCTGCCATTTGAAAACCACTTTCTTCTTCAGCCAACACATAAAAACATTTAAACGCAGAAGGCCCATGGGGAACGGGGGGAAGAGAAATACAGGTTGATGAGTCTTCCTAGTGTTTATGTTGGAATGAAACCTGATGATTTTAACACACAATGCTTGTGCTCCACAGTTAATAATGGGCATCCAGCTAAAGAGACATGATTCGTCTGCTTATGCACCCATGTGGGAAGGCTACAAACAACACAGTCGCAGGCACAGAAATATTTCTGTTTGTGCATGATCTGTGTGGGCGATTTGGAAGATACAAAAATGCCGCACCATTAAAACAAATTTCTTAAAAACAGCCTTTGTTTTGACATTAAATGTATTCTAAACCGCTCGCTGATGAGGGTTTGGATTTGTTAGAAACAGAAAACTCTACTCTGATAAGAAAAATAGAATCTAACCAAACATAGTCAGGTGACAGCTGAGACAAGAGCTGGTTGAAACGTCAAAATGCTAAGTAGAGAATTGGTGGTGCCTCCTTTACTGTCTCTCTTTTTAATTTTCCGCCTCCACTAAATTTGATTTATTAATTATAGAAATAACACCACATGTCATCTGTGTCATATGAAGATTATTCTTGATGTTTGTTTCTCCCTCTCTAGTGTCCTTGCTTTTAAATATTAAAACAACATGTCCTTGTCCACTGGTGGGCTTGAAGATGACTCATCTTATGGGATTATTAGTTTATTTAAAGGTTTTCTTTTATCCCTGATATTTCTTCCCTGTGTTTCCTACAGTAAACTGTCCTTTGTTTCCGTGACACTTGGCAGAAAGTCTTTGATCCAGTTGTGTAAGACACACTTTTGAGCAATTAAAAAGCGTCTCAAGAAGTTTGGAGTGCATGTGGGGCAGTGTAAATCCCTGGAAGTAACAACTAAGAGGTAAACACCAGGGTCTTTTCTCATTTTTATTTCAAAGGTCCCACTAATTACCTTGGAAATCGATGCCCAGAATCTGGAAACAAGTTTACACTCCCAGAAGGTATGGAAATGGGTCCCAATATCAGAAAAGCTCTTGATGCATATAGAGGGGAAAGGGAATGATTTATTTTGTGCAGCGTAACCAGGCTGATACGTCTGTGAAGATTCTATAACGACCTTCCTCTTCTATAGATTCAGCACCTAAATCTTTTTCCTATTTATGATAATTTTTTGCCCACTCATACAGGAACTGAGGAGTTTAAATATTTTCCATTTTGGGGTTAAATCCCTCTTAATCACAACAGGAAGGTGACCAGAAAGAGGCAATCTGAGGAAATACACCTTATCTGTAGATATCTAAAGAAATTACACCTAACAAAAAGATGTACATTCTGAGCTGTGGAGGTCTTAATAAAATAATCTCAAAATTCTATTTTTATTAGCTGCTTTGAGTTGCCAAGTTATGTTCTTATCTAGGACAGAAGGGATTACATTTGACTCGGTTCTATAGTGAGCAAGGCTTGAAAGTAAGAGAATACACTTAGAATACACACAATGTTATTAAGCCTCATAAATATAAATCTAACGCTACAAAGGGGTCAAATCCTGGTTAGTAGGCCATTCAGTTCAGTGATAGAAATAGTAATGCTCCACATACCTGGAGATGCCGAACTGGAAGGCTTAGATTCTTGATCTTCCTTTTTTGAGGTTGTCTCCTCGTCACCTGCCTTCCCGTTGGGTGCTTTGGTCCCCTCTTCGTCTTCAGCTCCCACCAAGTAGTTCCACGGCTTCCACATGGACTTGGAAATCTTTGAGATCACCTGAATTAATGAGCAGATGGACAGAAACTTAGCTGATTCAGTGATGATCATTATTTGATATTCCAGGGAGCCTGATTGAAGAACAAAACCAGACTGACTTTCTTCTCAGCAGGTGTTGTTGGGTGAACTGGGGGTCGGAGAAACTCCTCCGAGTCGGGACCAGGCTCAAGTGGCTCTCCCCAGTCTAAGGAGCTCTGTCCTGGGATGAGCTGGAGGGTCACGTAGGATCCTGAAGACTCTGAGGACCAGGGGTCTGAGACTGAGGGTGAATCATAATCCACAGTATCTTTGGTCAATACAAGCAATCTTTATTTTTTACAGAAATCAATACTAGTAATCAGACTCACCAGCATCAGTGCTGGGAAGAGTGGCCTCCTCCTCAAGGTCAACCAATCCTGTCCAGTTGGAAGGTGAACCATCCCTGCCATTTAAGGATCCTGTTTGGATGTAAGTAGAAAGAACATTATACTTGTACCCAAATGAAGTGCATTGCCACTATGTGTTAATCTTCTAATTAGATTGTTGATTCTCTTAATCAGCCTCTTTGTGCTGCTACTGATCTTCGAACCACAGACAAATGAGAAACCTCTTGTGGTGACAGTCTGCTGTGTAGTCGGGTCGGGGCTGTCCATCCCTGAAGAGTCAGCATCACTTGAGCCTGCGAGGTAGCTCCAGGGCTTCCACAGGGAGGTGTAGATGTGAGAGACGGAGTCCGTATTCTTTTTGTTTCCTAGGAAACAAGTTGATAAGATCTGCTGTTCACATTGCTGTCGCTGAAGGATTTCACCCAGTGTGTCTCAAACTTTTGCAGAAACTGACCGATATCAGTCAAAATACGAAGCCGAGAGTGAAAATGAACCACTAGATATTGACACCCTGTCCTCTTTGCACTTCTTCAGTCTCTCCAGCTAGTTCACCGAAACATCAGGGTTGCCATAGCTACAACAGCAGTAATGTCATTTATCACAACTGATTCAAATAGCCACTTAAATCCTCCACAGCTACATTAACACCTCTCTTATGAGTGAGGTGGTAAATAAACCTGTATATTCATCCATTTTTATCTATATTGATCTATAAAGTCACAATAATATTTACATGAAACATAATTTCAACATAATTGTGATAGTAAAGATTGATGATTCATTTTCATTGCTGTCTAAACAATCCATAATGAGTTAGCTCTGTAGTTTTGATAGTCATAGGCGGAAATAGTATACAAGTGCAGCCCATTTGATAATACCTCTGTAGCAGTAAGCATCATATAGAACTGTGGTGTTGTCAGCGGTGCTGTTGGGTGTGACGGTGCGGACGCCCGGCTGGATCCCTCCACAGTCGAGGTGAGGCGAGGTCACCGGGTAGCGAATGCTGCCATCGGACATCCAGCCAGGGGCACAGCTGTCCAGGCCGGCCCTCCAGGCAAGGTAAAGCTGCCCCACCGTGGCAAGCTGCCCCCCGAGGGACACACAGCGGTCTGAGGCGGAAGACAGAGACAACCTGCCTGGGACCGAGGAGTGAAACACCTCACCTAAGGGAAGGAGACATGAAAAGGGAGCTTGTCACAAATATAAAATTCAGTCATAACATAATTAATCATTTCCTAAAACAACTGGGTACTGGGGTTTCTGTCAAACATCACTCAACTAGAATAACCTCCACTAACCAGAGCAGTTTAAGTCTACCAAAAATGTTTTATCAGTCATATGAGATATACTATTTTTAGATGTGGATTAATACACTTTTGATGAAGTATTCCCTATTTACAGCAGGAGGATGGTGCTCATGGGACTGGCTTAAAATAAACCACAGTGCCCACGTCACTTTTATGAGGGGACATATCACCAAGTGCAAAGGTCTGAGTTGCTTATTATAATTTTTTCTATAGGTTTTGGACAATTAAGTGGATCAATGACACAAGACCAATACGCTTGCAAGGAGAAGTCATTGTTACTTAATGTTTTTTTATTGGATTAGAAAACAAAATATTGGCAGTATTATCCTTCATTATTGTAGCAGTATAAGATGCAGACATCAGTGTGAAGCTATGACTGGTTTTGATGTGTTCTCTTTGAGTGTGTGTGTGTGTGTGTGTGTGTGTGTGTGTGTGTGTGTGTGTGTGTGTGTGTGTGTGTGTGTCTGTGTGTGTGTGTGTGTGTGTGTGTGTGTGTGTGTGTGTGTGTGTGTGTGTGTGTGTGTGTGTGTGTGTGTGTGTGTGTGTGTGTGTGTGTGTGTGTGTGTGTGTGCGTGTGTCTGTGTACCATCCAGTTCTTTGGCAAAACAGTACACATCAAACAGCTCTTTCGGGTCCCTCTTCCCATAATTCCTCACTCCAGCGGAGTACTCCTTGTGGCCATAGCAACCAAGCTCTGGCAGCTGGACAGAATAGCTGTGGAGACGAATCACGTGGGAGTCATAAACGGTAATAAATTTCGGATTAGTCTTTCTTTTGTCTAATCAAAGGAAATAAGCATTAGAGATATCTTATGGATGTTTTACTGTATGAATATGATCTTAGCACACGTATCAAAACTTTGATTCTCATTAACACTTTAAATGTCAGTTTAGAATAAATTCCTACTAGTGCTCCCTTTCAAAGGGCAAGGGGATTAGAAAAGATTAAAATGCAATTGAATAGTGAAGAAACAACAGCGGTAATAATCTGAACATGATCCAGAAGCAGATTCAAACAAAAACAAAAAGAACTGAATAACGATTTAAAAAAACAGAAGATGTGGGAAGAGAAAGTGAACAAAGAAAATAATTCTTATGAGATCATTAACAGGCATAATAATATGTAGCAGTCTTTAAAATAGAGTTCAAAAAATTAATCAATTAATGTATTAAGTGATTGAAGGAAAAACTGCAGTAGCTTTGATAAATCGATTACGTGTCTAAAAGTTACTGTATATTTTTTAAGAAGAGATTGATCCAACTGTTCTGTCTGTATTGTAAATAAGAAGTTACTGCAAGACGTTTTCAAAAACCTCACAGCAGATCTTAAGCAAAGCAAAGCAAGACTCATCGCAACCAGCGAGCAGCGATGTGAGGGTGTGACAAACAAACACAAGTTATTAAACGTCTTCTCACCGAACGGTCTGATCATCCAACCAGCCGGCTGCACAGCTGGCAAAGCCGTCATAGAACGCTGCCCACATCTGGGCTGGTGTGGCGATCTGAGCCGAGTTCTCCTGGCAGACCCGCTGGGCGTCGGTAAATGAGAGGGCATAGCGGGCGCTGGGGGTCCGGTAGCGAAACACCACGCCTAGACGGGCAGACGCAGGGAAAAGAGTTCTTAGTGGGATGTTATCAAAGAGCATTTTATTCTGGCCACAAACAGATCAATACAACAGTATGTGAGTTTCAGCAAATGAGCGTATGAGCAAACAGAAAAGTTATCATCGGTGTTCGGTCCAAACACTTTGATTAAAAGAATCATTCCAGCACAGACAACACAGAGAATTAAGATGCTATGTTGAGGCCATCATTATGATATTGATAATTATTTAAATAAAAACTCTGAAAAGGGTTAATTGGTCATGCTTCTGTTTTAAAGCAGCTGTCATCTATCTTACATTAGCACAACAAGCATTGAGTGCACTAAAACAAGGAAATCAATGAAGTTAAAAGAATAATTTTAAAGTCTTTTGTGTAAATGCTGCTCAGTCTGTCAGCAGAGTTTCTGTTCTGTTTCCTTTGGAGAGCTGCGGCACAAAACTTTTTTCTCACAAAGAAATCCACCGAAAGACGCTGCGGCACTCACCGGAGACCACCAGGGGCACAGTGTCCCTCTCATAGTCGTTACCCATGACAACCTGACAGTGGTAAGTGCCTGAGTCGTTGGTACGGAGACTGGAGATCTCCATGGTGGCATTCAGAGGATTGGCAGTGTGTCCTGGCAGCATGACGCGGCCACTGAAAGCCTTATTCAGCTTGATTACATCACCTTTGGCAGAGATAACAAACCTTTGTTCAATACAACTGTCATCCTGAACATTTCACAGACAGAAAATAAACTTCCAGGAACCACAGACAAATTGATGTTGATATAATTCGGTTCTCAAATTCTATTTTTGTCAGATAAAATCCTGGAATATCTTTTCCTGAGGATTTTCGTCTCATTTTGACTGCAGGAGCTCCAGCTGTCGGCTCAAGATCTATGTCATTGTTTTGCTTTGGAAAGCTTTCAGATTCAATCACATTCATGATTTTTTTTTGGCATCAGAAACAATCACAATATGCAATTACATTTTAAGTTGATACGGCCAACATTTGGGCAAAAAGCTGCTTATTTACACATCCAGCATGTGGAACATAATTTTCATTAATTTGGAGTTTTGTTTCTGATCAAACAAAGACAATTCAAACAACTTTTTTTATTTTTTATTTTCATATCCCTCACATGGACTTGGACACTTGGACTCTCATTTTTGGTGATGGCAGTAAAAATTCTGGAGTATGTCCTGAGCCACTGACTCGGTCATTTGCGTTCTCACGTACAGCCCCTCTAGATAATTTCAATGTCAAATGATATCAGAATAAATCAATGCACTGTTATAAACTATTAAAAAAAAGGCCATGTGTAGATTAAATTCATATGGACAAGCCTTGACTTTGCTAAAACTCCTCCACTCAGACACATTTGAAGTGTTTCAGTATAAAAAGGTTTATCATTTTAAATCCTGGAGCTGCTACAGTCAGCTTGTTAAATTCTCCTGTGAGGCCTTCAGGTTCAATTATTCTGAGCTTAGCAGAATTGCCAACTCAGGTGGTGACTGTCTGTGAAATACTCACATCCACAGACTCATAAGATCTGTTGTTGCACCTGTGGGATGTTATTTGACTGAGTAATGTAGGTTTTTATCAGCAGCTGAATCACACTCTACCATCACATCTGTGTTTTACCTTTAGCTGAAAGCACAATCTGCTCCACTGGAGCTTCCTGTCCTTCGGATGTCACGGTGCGGGTCCACAGGATGTGTGGACGCTGGCTGGAGGAGCTGGTCTGAAGGGTAAAGACACAGGGGAGGACAGCTTTGCCTGCCAGTGTTTGTTGTACTGTGGGATGGGCGATCCTACGCATGTTCACTACGGAGGAGGTCTCACCTAGAGGGCAACAACAAGAGAACAGAGCATAGTTAGATGACGAAATTAAATATTTCACGAGGGAAGAAAACGACACAGAGAAAATGGGGCAGTAAACAATTTCCTGTGATTATGAATCACTTAATCTGTTGCATAAATCTGCTTTGAGAAAGGGCTCAGCAGACAAATACAAATCTTTCTTCTGGTTGATTAGGGTCAATGCAGCCAAGGAGATGTACAGAAAGTATAGCGTGTGCAGGTGTCAGGTTCCTCTGGGATTCATTAGCAGTGTCTCACACACACATTTCCACAAATGAATGACCCAGGCTTTCACACACACACACACACACACACACATACACACACACACACACACACACACACACACACACACACACACACACACACACACACACACACACACACACATACCTGAACACATACACACAAGTGAACATGGTGGCTCACAAGCTCCAAGTAATTATTTACATTTTTATGTATATTGTCACCGCTCACACAAATGACTTCGGCTGTCACTCACAGATTCATTTAAATAAATTTCACGCCACAGAAACATCAGTGTTAAGGCAACGACACAGTAAGAGCTAGGTTCATGGT
The DNA here is from genome assembly GCF_963576545.1 of Limanda limanda. NCBI lineage: Eukaryota > Metazoa > Chordata > Actinopteri > Pleuronectiformes > Pleuronectidae > Limanda > Limanda limanda. The sequence goes on from NC_083648.1 coordinate 15,088,353, forward strand.
TCTGCAGCCTGATATCAGCGATTCACTGGCAACCAGGCTGGTTGCCAGGATATACAGGCTAAATGTAACCATGACAACATGATCATCTACACAGACATTATCCTCCAACCAGACAGTTCCTAGAAATCTCTGTGTGGTGTTATCCTCTGTGGACCTGAGTTTAACATACCAGGCTTTCATTATTTTATTTTATTTAGTTTCTTACCAAAATATAATTGAATTGAATTTATTATTTTATTATTATCATTAATACACGTTTTTCTTTTAAATATGTATTTCTCATAATATATATATTTGTTTGTAGATTTATATTTTGTTTTAATTCAGCCTACTCAATACTAATCCATAGTAAGGTCATAAGATCACAAAGCTTGGATCAGTTTAGAATAAAATGTTTTCCATTCCTATTTTTCTTTTCCTCTCTGTGAATGCTTCCCTGTTAGTCACACAGATCAATGTGTAAAAAACATCAGCATAACAAAAGAACCTGTGTTAAAATAAAAAAAATAAAGCCTCTTTTGGAATATGGCACACGATGGAATTGAATCCCTGAAAGATATTTTCCATCTGCATTTATATTGGCTTTCACAAGCTAAAGCCCCTGAGAACGTCTCCCCACAGTGGAGAACGCCGCCGCTGGCTTCCCAACAAATCAGATGTAATCACAGAATCACAAATACCAGGGAAAAGCATAAGAGCCTGAACATGACGGAGAACAGGAATGAGAGAGATGGAAGGAAAGATGGAAGGAGAGATGGACGGAGGGAGAGATGGAGGACTAAGAAGATGGATGGGTGAAATGGAGGGACTCTGGATGACAAGTGTGTCCTGTAGCATGGTGCTGACAGATTGGACAAAAGACAAACGGCCTGAAGAGAGGAGCGGAGAGCTGGAAGTGACATGAGAGGACACTCGCTGTCATTAACAGATGTCGTCTCCACCTCCTGTTCATCCTCCTCACTCCACTGAGCTCTTTATATCACAGCAAAGAATTTTATACATAATTATGGCCCGTATACCTATAAACATAAGGACCTATTATAAGAGGCTGAGCTTGAATAATCATTCTTGACCTTGTAAACAATAATTTGATGAAATGAGTCAGGGTCTATTCAGCTTTTTCTGGAGCTTTCTACAGTTTGCTCATTCATTTTGTGAAAAAGATGTGAAACAAGTAGCTTTACTGCACCTGATGTTCTGCTGTGCAAAGCTCATTAGTTAATTTGTTTTTTAATCACTATTGATATAGCTATGATGCATTTCTATAGCCACTTATCCTGTCCAGGGTCACATTGGGCTCAACTCGCTGGTGTTATTAGCAGATTAAACATGATGTGAATCACAGGACATGACATAGAAACTATATGGACAAGCAGTATTTACTATTAACTGGTAATAAATGTGTGCAGCATTGATTATTCAGAGGTACCAGAGGGTTGTTATTGGTATTATGCTGGTATATTTTCATACACTATAATGTTTTGCACCTCATGTTGTTTGCTTGTCCAGATATCCGATAGATCATGGTGATCTGAATGTTTAGTAATGTTTTCTTTGTTCTTATGACACAGAGACTGTGTCTTTCCATGAGCTAGGCCAAGGTGGTTGTGATATATCAGTTTCTATGAATTTGTTCTAATCTGCAGCCCTTCGTTTGTTCTTCATCTCACCTGACGATTTTAGTTAATTGAACAATAAACAGCTTATTTTGCCTTTTCCATTACCAGGAGTTGTTGCTTCCCTTATCCCTAGGCACATGCAGGGTTGGAACAGTGGTACTTTGTTGACTATTTGAAGACAAATATAACAAAACAAACAATAATAATTATAAAGTGATAACACAACAGAATAGTTCAACATGATCAAATGTAACAGCTTTTACAGTAGCTTAAAATATAATGTTTGGTCCTGGTTAAAATCACGAGTTTTTCATTTTAGTATTGGCAAGATGCTTTTACCTTTACCTAGATTGCGCTATACACTTATATAAATGATTGAATGTGGATTAAATGCTTTCTACTGTCAGAATGTAATGACTAGGCTACGTTTTAATTTTGGAAATGAAAGATGCAGTTTCTCCTCTTAATAAAGGGACAAAACGACCAGGCAGACCAGCGACCACCACCACGCCTGCCAACTGTAGAAGAAGTAATTAAAGAGAGCCACTAATCTTTACTACAGGCAGTCGGCCGGCTGCAAGTGGGACGTCAAACCTTCGCCTCTATCCTCCGGAGACTCACAGCTCCGACACGTTTTCTCTTTTTGTTCCATAATTGTGAATTTTATGCAGAGTTGTGATGGAACAGATGGTCAGCTAAATTTGCACAAATGGGTTTGGAGGAGTTCCAGCTCAATCCCACTGAGCATGTCTGCAAACATCCTCACTGTGTCAGCTTTCACTTACAACACTCAAATTAGCGCAGACCTGTCTTGTGAATATGTGTTTGTAGGAAAATTTATGTGGGAACGGTTTTTCTCTGAATCCTGGACAAGCTGCTTCCTCAATTCGTTCCTCTCATCCTCCTTTCAGTTGTCTTCATTCCTTTCCTCTTGTCCTCTAACTCCCTCTTCTTTCACTAAACACTATTGTGACATATTCTGTTACCACTGAGTGTTGTCCCTTTACATCTGGAAGTGCTGATTAGCACTTAGAGATGAAACGCTTGAAGGACACAAAGAGCGGAGGTAGGAGACAGACTCACCCAAGCCTAAATAGAGCAGCAGCATCGCAGCAAAGAGGATCTGCCGCCCAGCTGCACATGGAGTGAGCCCCATCCTGGACCTGGAGAGAGAGAGAGAGAGGAAACAGAGGAGAGAGGGGGAGAAAAGAGAGAAGAAAGGGTGAGAGAACAGAGAAGAGAGGGAGAAAGAACAGAGATGAGAGGGGGAGATGGTTTCAATACAAACTTATTCACACTGCACTTGCAAAAGTATCATAACATATTACCAAGAACAGGTCAAATGGAAACATATCATCACTGAATAGTTACCTTCACCAAAGTGGGATAAGTATAATCCCATACACCGAAACTGGAAAATAAACCTCAAATCTGATCCAAATTTTTGTTGGAGTAATTAAATATCCATGTTTTATTGAAGACAAACAGTAACTTTGATATTCAGATCCTACACATGTTGATTGTTGACATGAAACTCCAAAGATCTCATGTTTCTCTCAACCCCAAATTGCTTTCGGCAATTAGACTGGAACTCTGAACCCTCCCTCCTACCAGTGTGTGAAATGGTGAATGAGAGACAAATTGTAAAGAACTCCAAAAGTGCAGTCTCTCTTTTTTTTTTGTCACATGAAACAGTTTGTTGATTTTTAATTGTAGGAACAGATGAGGGACGACTTGCTCCTGCGTGGATCTGAAAAACCTCCACAGCTGTTTGATTTATCCCTTCAGAAGCTAATTACGCCATTTCACATCCATCCAGCTGTTGTACAAATAAATCTGTCTTTCTTGGTTAAACGCTTAAAAAAATAAAAGTTTTCCCTGATGGATATAAAATTTTTCTTCAGAGCTGCCATATTCCAACGGTGGTGGTGATGTTTACACACACCTGGTAACATGCCATTCATCTTAATGACTTGTCTACCAGTTTTCACAAGCTGAGGAGAAGCATCGTCTGTGAAGTCACAACAGGTGTTGGAGCAGCAGTGTGAAATCTTGCTAACACAAAAACTGATGTAGACTGTGACAAAGTTCACGAATGAGTAAATTACTCATATGTTCTTTGTTTTCTTAAATTTTTTGTTGCGACATCAACATTATACCCAGCCCACATCTGTTATAACCAAGAAGGAGAACATGATTCCTCCCTAAAAGTGAAGCCAGTGAAGTGTCTCAAACACCTAGTGGCTGGCTGCAGGTCATAAACGTCTTCTCCTCCATGTTAGGGGATGGGACATGGACCAAACTATGAAAGTCAAACTGCAATTTAAATACTTTTTCGTTGTTTTCTTTCATTTACGATGATTCTAATTCTACTGATGATTGTTCAAGAGTTAATTTTTCCAGTAAGTTTAGTTTTAACTATAATTATTTGATGATATAACAATGGGTGAAACATCATGATTGACAGCTGAGACTGACCTGGAATTGGTCATGAAGGGACCTCGATGAATGCAGACCTTCGAATGTGCAAGATGGTGGGATTCTTAGAAGGGATATTTTAGCTTCAATTCTGGACACTGGGTCAGTCATCCATCTTTATAAACTGTCTATGGTAAAAAATACACCAACTGTTCCAGATGGCCTTGAGGACTAAATCAATGAAAATCGAATCTGAGGCAAACAAGGTTGAACGTACACATTATCACAGAAGCAGATCATTGTTTCATATCCATTCATTATCACTCTGATAATATAATAACAAATAAATAACTTAATCTATATAAGGCCACTTAAGGACCCAGACATGGTCCACTGAAGCTTAGCAAATTACTCATTCAGCGCTTTCCAGCCACGGAGCTAATGGCGACCAGTGTGAGAGTGTGTGTGTGTGTGTGTGTGTGTGTGTGTGTGTGTGTGTGTGTGTGTGTGTGTGTGTGTGTGTGTGTGTGTGTGTGTGTGTGTGTGTGTGCGTGTGAGGCCGTAAAATGTTGGCACTGCACCGAGACAAAGTGACCTTCGAACCCATTTCCAATTGGAGATGGGAGGATGCCCTGTTGGACACATTACATTTATCTGGCAGATGCTTTTGTCCACAGTGACTCACATTTTTCACCCAGGACCCACTTTAACACCTGAGCTGCAGCTGCCTGTATTAATACAAAGCACCGGTCCTATACTCTAAAATATCAGTGGTTGTCAAGAATGATTTGGACACAGAGTTAGAACTCTAATGGAGAAAAAACTGATTATTTCTTAAAACGTCCAAACAGTCTTTCGCCACAAAGTATAAAGTTACAGGGCACTGCAGCGAAAAAGTGTTTCTGGTGCATTCCTGCTGCACCACATAGAGCAAATTCTACCACATATCAGCAATGAGCTGCTGACTTTGCCAGAGTGTTTGGCTTGGGGCCCGAAGCGTCTCAGCTCAATGGAGAGGCGCCTGAGACGGAGCTTTATTGCCCCGTACTGGTATGAAATGGAGATGAAGAGGAGGGTATGCTGTTGGAAGTAAACAAAGCTTTGTTTTATATAGTGATGCTGATTTAAAGGGGACTCCAGCAACAGTAATAACTCTGAATTATTCATTTACCCGTGGACAAAAAAGGGCTCCTTCCACCTTCCAGACTTGTTGGAAGAGAAGCTGGAACCATTTCAGCAGAAATTAGTCCAGCTCGTTTGGACTGGCTAGATTTCACTTACATGCAGTAAATAATTGATCCAACTAAGCAAATGTCCTCTTTGCATTCACCGAGGTAACAGCAACTCATTCCAACAGCATCCCGCTGCTCAGAAAGAAGCATTATGCAAGACCAGCTCGACCCTTTATAAATTACAGGAATAATGGCGGCTCTCTTCTCCGACCATGTGAAAGCCCTCTTAAATGTTCGGCCATTTCGAAGTGAAGCGTGTGAGTCCAAGAAAAACGTTCCTCAGATGGTGACACCTGCCAAACAATACCGTCATCAAACTACAATTGTGATTCTTTTCATTTTTTGTGGGCAACCAAGTAGGTCTGGGACTTTATGAAAAAGGGGGGATTCTGGTGAGGGTGAGACCCCGCTGTGCCACACACTTCGAGGCATCCCACCATAAAGGTGGGTTAGGACCCTGTGATGGGCTGTGACAGATTGGGGTCGAGCTGTTGGACTCTGAAGGCCTGGTTGAGCTAGCTGGGTGGGTGACAGCAGATTTCTAAAGGTCTGGAGAGGGTCATGACACCGAGGAGTTTGCCCAGTCTTGCAAGCACAGAGCATTGCAGGGTGTTGTATGCGGGTGCCTGGGACTGGCAGGGGCCCCTGCTTCTATCCACAGCAACAGAATTCAGAGTTCAGCATATGGACATCTCTATGGATGCAATACAACATGCAAACCGTGTTTCTATAGACAGCAGCCATTCAAAGTTGTACCCGTGGGGAATTTACAACATACAGTCGCACCAGCTGCATACTAACCACTACCTGCTTTTGTTAGGGACGAGACATCAGATGTTGTGAACGCCTCCCTCTGAATCGCCCCTCTTCACTCTCACAGGCCCAGTTGTGTCTTGAGGAGAAAAGAGCCAGAAGTCTCTAAAATGCTTCAGTGGACATCAATGTGGACGTCCATCCGACACATTTTCACGATGTCGCCTGAATAGGTCGGATTCTCAGCTCATTGTGAGAGCCAGTGAGTGCGGTGACAGAGATCCAAAGAGAGCTAACAGACGAGGCTGGCAACGGACGAGGCCGACATTATGCCTCAGCACTAAGCTGTCAATCTGTCGAAGCCTCATGAGCATCGTGACGCAGGCGGGTATGTGCCCCTCGACCCAAATCTCCTTCAGAACTACACTAGGTGGGAAAACTGCTTGAAGGGAAAATCATGAAAAGGGTTGAACAAGTTATTTCCGTGTGTGTGTGTATGTGTGTGTTTGTGTAAGCGTGTGTGTGTGTGTGTGTGTGTGTGTGTGTGTGTGTGTGTGTGTGTAATCAGGCCACATTGGGTCCCATGTTGATTGATGACATAAGCACACAGCTGTAATGGTGCGGCTCCTATAAAGTCCCACATCAACCCGCCGCCAGTGCAGAAGGTGCAGAAGTCACTGAATCTCACCCTCTGCGTTCATGCATAGAAAACATAAACACAACTCACTGAAACCCAAACACACACAACAACACAAGTACACACACCCGGTCTCCCTCGATATCTCTGTAAAACATGAGATTGCGTTTGCTGAATCTTTAACATTCTGCAAGTCAACAAATACACGTTCATGTACCCAGGAGCATGAAAAAAGAAAGTGAACCTGTTGAAATGACCTCGTTTCTCATAAAATGTGATCAGGTCATCATCAAGTGGAGAAGAAGCACAAGGTGCTTAAACTGATATTAAACCATGAAACACACCCATTACACATTCCAAGTGCTGGTGGAAAAGTATATGAACCATTTGATTTAATGTGATAAAATTACACTTTATCATCAGAATGCTCTCCTGAAATTTGTCCTAAGAGTTTCACATAAATGACTACGCAAATAAAAAAAACATAGAACTACCAAACAAAAACAACTATTGTGTCGCACATTATGAATATGTGGCTGAGTGCAATTGATATGCCTTTGCACCATGCTCCATGCGACCATGTAGACTCAGGAAATGCAAACCAGCTACAGTGATTTATTTTTCAGCTCTGGGCTTCTTTTTTGCATTTGGGACTTTAGAGTTATTTTAGTAGGGCGGCCACTTCTAGGAAACAGCTACAAAACAAAACCAACAACTCTTGATTATAAGCTTCTAACATCTCTGTTTTGTGAGGCAGGGTTCATTTCTGAAGATGTTTGAAGCTGAAAAGGAACGATACACCTGCATGTCATGTCATGACATACAAAAATGTTTACATATCTGTTGGTAATTCCAATGGGTTCACTTCTGGTTCACTTCTGGTTCAGGTAAAACGCTGTTGTTAGGCCTGTTGGCTCTCGTGTACAGTAGTTTACAAAGATGAGTTTTTTCTTCTCCTTATGTCCTAATGGATTTTGTCTGGCTTCCTCCAACAGTCCCCAGACAGGCAGCTTAGGTCAATTAGAGACTTTCAATTACTTGTGTGATTGTCAGTGTGTGATTGTCGCCCAATGACCCTCAGAAGATAGGCGTTATAGATAAGAAGGATAGTTGAGGTCAGATATGCCACTCAAAATTGTTGTTTGTGGCACTTTTTGCTGACAATATAGCTTACTTGCTTATTGTTGAGGTGTCCCAAATATGCACTAGATAGCTGCAGTACATGATTGTGTTTGTGGTAAATGTTAGCTCTTTGTCAAATAATAACTCTGTCTGGACACTAACTATGATTAAACGGTTTGTAAAACTACACAAAGAAAAAAACATTAATGTTTTATGGTTTAACTTTCCATATACTGTTTGGCTCGAGCACGATAGAAGGTACATAAACATTCCCAAACCAAATACGGTACAGAATAGAGCATCAATGATTAACAATGTAGATGTGTTGACCCTGAACAAGACCTTTGGTAATATAACCTCTAACCTCTAATTATATAGTCATTAATATGTTGCAGTAATGCTCTACTTACTCTACTACTGCTTTAAATATTTACAGCTTATATTAGTGCATCAAACACACCTTTGAATCCATAGCATTCAATTTGATTCTCGCACAAATTCTCACACAAATCATGTTTTTCCTTTTCTTCTTGGTATTTGACAGAATATTATTCTCCCCACAACAGAGGAGAGCTCGGGAAAATGAATTCCTGATTACATTTTTATTTCTGCAGTAAGATCCAAAACATTTCTGGGGCAACAGCATGATGACAAGAAGGAGCCACGGAATAAAATATCTAGAAATATGAGGCAGCTGAAGAGGAGAGGCTTGAGGACTTAAGATAAATCTGTACTATTAGACATTGAGACTGAAACTGAATAATTTGTACAGTGTGGGGACAAAATGTCAGCCCACTGGGACCTGACAGGAAAGTCTGATTCCTCTCCTCCTTTTTCTTTAATCATGTCTCGCCTATTACCTCACGAGAGCGGCGTATAATAACACCAGATGAGTGACAGACAAAGTGCTGAGCTGGGAGAGGACGAGCGTGAAGGAAGAGGAGTGAAAGGAAGGTCATTTTATCACCATTGTGACAATACACTTCCATGATGAAAGCTCTTCAGAAAAGCTACGCTGGAGGCTCCATAATTCTTCTTAATTTACCGTTTGCGAGTAATAGGCTGCAGTCGGTCCATCCTGAATGGATGTGTGGCTGAAAATTTGAAATTCAGCCATGCACAGAAGCAATTTTCCTTAATGAATTGTAAGGACAGGGGGGCAAAAATACAGTAATAGTATGTTGCAGTCGAGATTTGATGCCATAAAAGAGACATAAAACCAGAGTGCATGAACGCTAATTGCTCAAGAAATTAAAAACAGAGAAAAGGACACTGCTGAGGGAGGGTGAACTAAGCCGAATCATTTATTCACTTCCTGCACACAAAGACACAGATAGCCTTTGTGTTCAGTGTGCCTGTGTGGTGACTAATCACACTCAAAGCAACTAATGACTCATGCAGTTGTGGCCGGGGTTTCAGATGGCGAGAGGACCCTGGAAAGCTGCGGGTGCCTCAAGATTCAAGATTACACACACCGTTCCTCTCACACTGAAACCATTGATCTCACTGGGCATGGAGACAGGGGTTACTTAAACCAGCTCGACAACACGCTCAGATGCCAAGTTAAAATTTGGCTCGGATGTGCGTTGAGTAAAGCACAGAGTGGAGGCAGTTAAGATCTGTCTGAGTTCCTGCACCGGGTCGGGTACCAGATGGGGTAACGGGTAAAAGTTAACAGAAATTCACAGATAGGGAAGGGGTGAGAACTAAAGGGCGTTTTTTTCAGAAGATTTGAGAGATGATTGTGCAGTATTTTAACATCTAAATAAGATTATATGAAGCCTAGTCAGCCGCTGTGAAAGCCCCACTCCACCATTGACCACTTCTCTTTTGCTCAGGTAACTGTTACTATGGACAATCGAACCAGCTTCAAATGGACCAAATTAAGACAAAAAAACAGTGCCACATTGTAATAGCTTGCATTAGCCACAAGGCCTGCACGTGGATGCAGAGGAAACACACTGACAGCTGCAGGTACACAGGTGCTGCAGCAATTATTTTTCGAGACCACCACTGAGCCACAGGAACAGGAGGACAAGGTGGACAAGGAGGCCGTGACCCAGCTGATGGGAGTGACTGTGTATGTAGCATGTGTTTAATCACAGGTCATATGTAAACGGGTCTGGGCAGGTCCAGATTTGACTTAGAGATAATGGCGGTTAACGTGTCCGATATGGAGATTTGCAGGTGTGCACGGATTTGAAAAAAGTCGACCCGTACAGCACTGAGGGATCCCTAACAAACAAGTAAGAGATGGCGAGGAGCCAGGACTGTAAGTAGGTTATAGTAACTGTAGTTGGCTGTTACAACTTTTGTGGTCTTTTCATTAACTATTCATTATAGTACACAGAGAGCTAAGAGGAAATATGTTTAATGCATGTCCCACCAACGATTTGTTCATACCTGAGAGAGATTGACAGCTCTTTTAAAACCCATCTGTAGGCATGCTTCCTCTCGAGGCTTTAAGATGCACTCCACAGCAGATGATCTCAGATACGCTCATTTTCTCTCTCCATTTCTTCATCCTCAGCCTCGTGCTGGCACCGCCGCATGTGTGTTTTTGTCGCGCGTATGTTCGTGTATGTTAGCCAACAGCGATTTGGCAAAAAATATTGAACTATTAAATTACATCTGAATAACATATGAAGGAGCCGCAGTATTTATACTGTAAGTGTGGACACAAATGTGTGAGAACGGAGCGTCGTAACGTAGCTTTTTAACACAACCAGCCGAGAGCCTCAGTGGAATCATTCATCTCCCATTTCTGTAATGCATCATAAAGGATCAAGTCACACTGGCCTCAAGTGTTTTGGAACCAGTGCCTCTTAAACAAAAGAGAAAAGAAATGTTCTCATTTTACTTAAAGAGGGAATTCACGGAAAGACCAAGGTGTCACAGCTAAGGCATTTAATATGTTTATATTCATTTTCCTGCAGGAACAGGCTTTTATACTTCACATGTCACGTTTCAGGAATGAAAAGAAATTAAAATAAAGTGTTGATGTGTTATTTAACACATTTCACATGAATGTATCTGAAAGCACAAACCTTTCAAAATTCACCTTTAAATCTACTTTAATTAGTAAGATGGCAGCTTTAAACACAATACTGATATATCATAAACCTCTGAAGTAAATATGGTAAACATGTCAGCCCTAGATAATCTACATTTGTAATAGACACAGCACAACTTGACTTAACATCCCCGGGGCTTTCAGCTCTATTTTTGGTCTCCTCCAACTCCTGTAGTGAAATATCTGGCTCTTTAGCTGGTAAATGCTGTGCTGTGCAACACTAGTAAACAGTCAAGATGCAGCCATGAAAACCAAAACAGTGACCTGGGAGAGGCTAAAACTATCTGTCAATCTTGGATTATCTGTAGAGTTTGGGAATAACTCTCTAAAAAGCTTTAAATTATCAGTTCCATTGAAACTATTCAAAAGTATTGTATGTAAAATGTTTGTTTAAGTAAAAAGCAGTATTGAAGGAAATATTGATTTTAGGATCAGGGGTCAAATATATGTATCATGGGTCTGTCAGTGTGTGGTCAGAGTGGCCAATACACCAGATGTGTCTGAAAGAACCCAGAGGTCAAAGGTGAAGGTTCAGAGGTCAGATCTCGATGACAAAGCCAATAAAGGATCAGGTGTGTATGAGACTCAGCATTCATCCACTCTTAATTCTACATCTTCACATACGCACACACACATACAAACACACACTCTCTTGTAGTTTGTCTTGGATCATCAGCGCTGCCATAAAGGCGACAGTAAAGGCTGTATTTTCATCCCCAGCCTAACCGAGGCAAATATAGACACACTGTTGGGAAGTCCTCCAAGAATCTGTCTTCTTTAATGACACGCTGAGGCTGTGGACTATCAACTAGGAGAGGAGAGAAAATACAAGACAGAGCTCTGTCCTTCAGGTGTTCGTCACTACTGCCGATGCCCAGGGAAACTGTCTCTTCATTCTCAAAACAGCAAATAAACAATAACAGGACAAATAGCCGAGGGGAGATGTTTCAAACAATGTGACCTGAGGAATAAAAATAACCCAACAGCATGTTCGAAGTGACAAATCATTCAAATCTTCCTTACACCACAGAGGCTGAGGGAACTTCTGTTACTACTTATGAAGCTTCTTCTCATCCAACAAGTGCTGACTAAAGCTAAAGCTCCTGCAGATGTGCCTGGCGTCTGCACAGCTCAACACAACACAACATGTTTTAGAGCTGCTAAGATAAAGGAATGTGGAAACACGACTGTTTTGGTTTGAAAGCTACAGAGCAGCGTTTTAGTCTGGACTGGCAGAAACTAAGATTATATCTGAGAGGAGCTGAAAACAATTACAGTTTTAAACGTCAACTAAAAATACAACTATTAAGTCTTTTATGTAGGTTTTTATCATTCATATTATTTCTATCATTATTCTTGTTCTATTTTGTTTAACTAAAATTCCAATGTTGATTATATATATTGTATGATTTTAACTTTCTTTTTTGTTGTTTTGCTATTACTGATGGCTTTGGTAGGCATTAGTCTCTATATATTTAAAAAAAAATTATATTTAACACCCTATGTTTTGTCAATCACCTCCAAAGCATTTCGAATTGCATTTGACCAAACATTTGTCTTCTACCACGCAGTCGGCACTTAGAGGAGAGCCCCCCCGGCCAAAGACAAAGAGAGCGACCTTTCTCTCTTTGTGTGGATGAGCTGTTCATCTACGCTTGTAATGATTGGTCCGGTGGGCTGCTCCTGTCCCCGCCCAGGACCAAAGACGGAAGTTGATTGATGGATCGGTTTGTCCAATCCCTTCTGGGGTTTTGTATCTGCAGGGACTCGCTCTGGCAAAGGGGGTCTCAATATTCCAGGGAGAGAGTCAGAGAGCGAACGCCAAAATCCGCCTGCTCCACAAACCGCACGCTGCTCTTTTCCCCTTTGACAAATGTCGGTGGTCGGATCGTTGGGCTCGGAGATTTGAGAGCTGTCCAGTGCTGAAAACATGGACAGTTTCTGCACCAATCACCGTGAAGCCATTGTTAGTCTAAAAACCTATCCCCCCTCCGGCTGTAAACAGACGACAAAGTTCAGTGAGATCATAAAATCTCCACTTTCCCTTCACAGTCTAGTTCACAGTTGGATCTGCTGTTTATGAATTAAAGCGAGAGCAAAATAAAATGAGTACTGCAGCGCAGAAGTCCAATATATTTACTGCATTGTACCACACACTGAGAGACACTGAGCGAATCCAAATGAGCACATATTCAGGGCAATATCATCCTAAAGCCACTTGATCGTACACCTGGGCCTCTATAAGCCAGGGCTGATGTTATTTGCATTTATATAGTTCCATTCTGTTGGTTATTAACACTGTATAAGGGGGATTCACTCCATAATCACCGGAGTGACATATTAGAACAGGCACTTTCATACCATAGAGACCAATATCAAAGCCTGGCTGAGGATAACCTTTGGCTTCTTCTGAAAATACACAATCAGCGAGTCTCATAGCCGTGAACTGGAGAGAGAACTGCACATGTGTGATCAGTGGGGCTAAACCTTCGTCCCTGATTCATTTCATTCTGAAAAGGTGTCTGTTAGGGCTCCGGGTAATGGTAATTTCCCCGATTGAGCACAGTTTGCCAAAGCCACGTCGATGTCGTCAAAAATATTTTGCCTGATACCAAAATCTAAAGATATTCAACTGACAATGATACAACAAAGAAAAACGTCAAATATTTGTCCTTTTCACATTATTTCGAGAGTTGCTCATTAGTTTATCATAAATTGATAAACTGGCTTATTGTTTGTGTCTGAATCTTCATTCAGATAATTTGTTCAGATTTCTTTGGTTTTATCTGGTGCGTAAAATGCTAAATAATAAAAGAAAAGCTGATAACCAGTGAACTATTGGGTCAGACAAACTAAAACAACAAATCTTCACAGTTTAGAGTCTGAAATAAGGATACGTTTGGCATTTTCGCTCGAGCGACTACTTAAAATTGGCGCCAATCACTTTTCTGTCGATTGACTCATTGATTACCCCACCTATCTTTCTACTTCTACAGTATTTCATCCATTTAAAAGTGCCTCACGTAACTCTTTTTAACTCCCGGCTTCCACTACGCAAAGTGTCTCCTCGAATTGCAGACGGCTCGCAGCCAGACGTGATAAACAATACGGAGGCTGATTGAGTGCAGAGTATGCAGCCACAGACAGCCAGGCAGCTGAACTGCAGCTTCTACTCTATTTTAGAATCAGACCCTTTTGTTCCCCCCACAACCCGTCTCTCTCTGGTTCCTCTCCTCGAAAAAGTGCAGTCATCTACTTACACAGATGACTAAACAAGCATACACACAGCTACTGTATGCGTGCCGGCCCACATGCCCCTTCCCAACAACACACACACACACACATACACACACAAAAAGACACACACACGTCTGAATCGAATGAAAAATGCATGCTGTAAACTTTCAGCACGGTCTCTTAGCCTCATTCCTCAGTATTCTCCTCGCTCCTGCTCCCACATGCACTACTTCCCCGTTATCTCGCTCACACGCACTTCCTCCTCCTTCAACTGCATCCCGCTCATAACGCTGGGTTGCCCTGTTACCCTTGTCCTGCTTTATGGCCCTGACACACAGCTGGTGGTGGGTGCTCTAACCAGGCCACAGAAGAAAAGACTCAAACTCCTCCACACATGGAGCGGTGAATAGAAACGGAGCTGGGCTTTATTGGGCTGCTGGGGCTCTCGTAATCTCAGACAATACAGCTCATTTGTCAAGGTGACCCAAACACTTCTCCTCCTTCACTGTGTTTGTACATGTCAGCGTTTGTTTACAGAGCATGACGCTCATCAAAGCCAGACTCTCAGAGATCCACTATCATGCCACTCTTTGTGTCATCCCTCATTTAATATCAAGAGGACCAAAAGCAAAGTTTGTTCCACAAGGCATACGAACATGAGGTGGTGTGATGTAAAGACAGAATCGTCTATGAAGCTGCCAGAGTACACCGGGACCAGTGATAACACAGATTCTGTAAGCAAAACCATCTATATTTAATGCAATGCCCAGGTGACAGCTCTGGAGGTGGCTCAATATAAAGTCTGATTTTGGCAGATATTCAACAACATGTTGTTTGTTCAGCAGGAGACTGTGATTTACATAATGGATTTCACAAACACCTGTTCAAGTGTTCAGATCCGCTTCCACAATTGCATCGCTCAACAGACTGCATCCTCCCTTTCATTTCTATAACTTATTTGCATCTGTAAAGGGAGGAGTGTGTGTATGTGTGTGCACTTGGGTGCATGCCTGTGTGTGTGTGTGGGGGGGGGGTGTGTGTCTGTGTGTGTGTCTGTGTGTAGTCCAGTTATTACTCATATTTTGAGGACCTAAATCTGTTTCTATTTTACATTGTGGGGACTTAAGGTTTATGGGGACCAAAAACAAGTCTCCACAATGTCAATCATGCGATTTTAAGGTGAAGAGAAGACATGTTTTAAGGTTATAGGTTAAGGTGAAGTTTAGGTCAGGTTTATGCTAAGGGAAGGTTAAGGTTAGGGTTAGGGGTTACCCTTAAGTTGTAGCTATGTTACGGTGGAATTCATAGAGATACGAGTGCAGAAATGACTCAAATTATGTTGTTTGTGTGAAACAAAGCAAAGTTCTATGAGACATAACATGACTTGAGATATAAAGGACACACAGACAAGGTTACTTTACATCACTTGGGATGTAAAGGACACACAGCCAAGGTTACTTGGTGACTTGATTATTTATGCATGTCTCTACATGGCTTGTAAATATAGACCAATATTAAAAGCTCTGACCTGGTTAATAATTAAAGATATCCCAAACGATGTTAGTGAGGTTGTGTGGCCATGCGAGGAGGGAGGCACAGATCGGTCAACGGGAAACTCTTATTACTTACACTTAATGCATGTGCATATAATTAGATATTGCGTGAATGGGCAGAGTTGGGAAAGGGGGATTCTGAAATACCTTTACATTGACCTGCAATCGGTTTGCAAAAGTACATTGATGTAGCCAAGGAACTGAGACAGTTGGAATCCAGCAGCTGAGCGGGCACAGGAGCTCCCCACCACCCGGGGACATGAGATTTATGTCACACTGACCAAATGATTTGTCTCATAAAACATGCATAATCCTCCTGCTCTCACTCTTACCTTTCTGTGACAAGGCGAGGTGCGTCCTGATGGTGCAATCCTCTGGAATGCGAGAGAAGGCGCCTCGGTGCAGGTGCTCTCCAGAAAGAAAAGAGGCTCCCAGAGGATGCAGAGACGACAAACGACGAGAACAGGGGTGAAACAGCACTTTTGCAAAAGGGGGGAAGAAGAAAAAGAGACCGGCCCGAGTGTGTGTGCGCGCACGCAAGCGCAACCGCTCCGCGTCCTGGAGTTTACGCGCTCCTTCTTCTCCTGCGTTATCCTCCGCTCACTGAGCAGCAGCAGCCTCTATGCGCCGTTCATCCTCACACACTGACAGACACACATACACACACACGCGTGCACCCACAACACAGCAAGGTGCTCCCTCCGCCCCCAAGCAGCAGAAGCAAAATCAGTTTGAACAAAGAGGCAAGCGGTGACAGGCAGACGGTTCCAGCGCCCCCATTCAAAGAGAGGGGGGGGACGAGGGTGGTGGTGGTGGTGGTGTGAGAGGGAGGGGGAGGGTTGGGGTGAAGAAGAGAGAGAGAGAGAGAGAGAGAGAGAGAGAGAGAGAGAGAGAGAGAGAGAGAGAGAGAGAGAGAGAGAGAGAGAGAGAGAGAGAGAGAGAGAGAGAGAGAGAAAGGGAGAAATGGAGAGGGGTGGGGGGTGTACTTTATGTGTGACCATAATCCGATTCCTACATAAACCTCCAAGGTTGATCCGTGTCTGTGAATGAAATTAGAATTTACATGAGCTTATATACATAATGACAGTCTGACCATCATCTAAAACCTCCTTATGTCACACACACACACACACACACACACACACACATACACACACAATACAAATCATGACCACTTGTTCAGTTCCCACAGACCAACCATCACACTGTCTACATAATTTTATATCCATCTATCTATCTATCTATCTATCTATCTATCTATCTATCTATCTATCTATCTATCTATCTATCTATCTATCTATCTATCTATCTATCTATCTATCTATCTATCTATCTATCTATCTATCTATCTATCTATCTATCTATCTATCTATCTATCTATCTATCTATCTATCTATCTATCTATCTATCTATCTATCTATCTATCTATCTATCTATCTATCTATCTATCTATCTATCTATCTATCTATCTATCTATCTATCTATCTATCTATCTATCTATCTATCTATCTATCTATCTATCTATCTATCTATCTATCTATCTATCTATCTATCTATCTATCTATCTATCTATCTATCTATCTATCTATCTATCTATCTATCTATCTATCTATCTATCTATCTATCTTTATATCTTTATATCTATATGTCTATATATCTATCCATCTGTCTATCTGTCTATCTAGAACATTTTGTTTCTGATGGCAGATCTGATCAGAGATGTCTGACCTGCAGGTTTGTCCACACTGAAATCCCCTCAATGATAAAGTGAAGAAGAGCAACAGCCTGGTCTTTGTTATTCATCACATTATGGCCTGTTGCTCAAGATGGTTTTGAATTATGCATCCTCCGGTTCTAATTGAGGCAGCAGTTGGTTTTGGAATCTTAATAGAGCCACTAATCATGGCAATCATGGACCTTAACTACAATATTTATTTAAAGAAAGAGCCTGTGATTACACTTTTGAATAAAGTCTCAGGTTTATTCAGTGAATTGAGGTGTTTTGGGGAATAAAAGTGAAATGTGTCCCTCAAACTTTAGATCTGTCTGTGTGGATAAACTGAATAACCATAATTGTCAATGGTGAGTGACAAATTTCAAGGCCTTAAATGGAATGTACTGGTTAAATCCCCCGGACCTTGCAATTCTTTGTATGTAGATAAAAAAAAAATATTTCATAATTATTATTATCATGAAAGACAAATGATCAGAACTGAAGAGTGGGCAAAAAAATAATTAAAACAGTATTCGTCCATTGAAAATTGGAATTTTGATAGAATTGTTGTTCACAAAATATAAGAGCAGCAAAGGAATTTTAGAGCAAAACGTTTCTCAAGTGCACAGAATCAGCATGAGGAGCAGAGTTGAAGCTGCAGGAGATCGGTCGAAGCAACAAAATATCTGAGAGCAAGCGAAGAGTTTGAGCACCAGCCGAGCAAAATCTAAGCCCCAAGCAGGGGCTGCTTGAGTCAAAGCATTACAGAATCTGATTGTGAAATCAAGAGGTCAAACACTCAAACTGAAACACCAGCTCTTGAATACAGATAAAGGGAAAAACATACTGACAGGTGATCGATAAGTCGGAGGTACACTGAATTTATTGCTTAGGTTCTTCTCTGAACAGACGCCTGCTGTAGCTCAGATAAGAAGATTCATTTGAACCATAAAACCAAAACAATGGGCTGAGAGACACTTAAATATCTGTAGAGCTAAAGACAACAACATGTTGGCTGTGATTTCCTGTGGGTCTGTAACATTGAGGGTAGATAAGGGCAAAATCTGATGTGAAGTCTGTCGACAGCGCTGTTACCTGAAGCCTGCAGTGTTTCAGACAAGGGAAAGCAGCTGAAACACTCACCAGCAAAGTGGTCGGAACTGTGATGCAGGTTCTTTTATAAACTCAGAAAACGCAGACACACAAGTGAAGGCATCCGTATAAATACAATACACATCTTTATGCTGCGGTGTGTTTCTACTCGTACGTCTGACACTGAGGGGATAAACAAGGTCGACTGCAGGGAGAGAGACTTGTTGTAATTCATCTGGAAATTGATCGTGTGGAAATGAAGCTGAGGCCAGATCCTCTGTCCGCAGTTCCTCCGAGCAGTTTCCACTGCACAGAGGTCTGCGGGAGTTTCCAATAACAAGTATCGATTCAGTCCATTACTGTTATTGAACGGCGTAGACTTACAGTTCGTCGTCATCTGACATAAATATTACAGACATTTGCGGACGTTGTTGGATTTTTCTGTCGTGACAATCCGCAGCGCCGACAATGATGTGAGTGCAAATATGAGATAAGTGCGCGTGTGGTTGACACAAAAGCTTTTTGTTTCTGTCAGCAAATAAATCTGCAGAACCGAGTGACTAGACGAGAAGCGTTACATGTGACAGCCGGGCCTGAGCCAGCCAAACATCTTTCAGACAGATTCACTCAGCCACCGAAACACCGCCCTGTGCTCCCGAAGTGCTTCACCATCACCACACAAAACACCTTCTCCATTTTAATTTGGAACATTCAGAAAATAAACCAAAGAGATTGATGTATATTTGAGTCATGTTTAATCGTATTTAGTGTGTCAACATACGCAGTTGTATTTGGGTTAGTGTCTAATCCTGTTTCAAACATTACATCTTGGCTCAATTTTGTTGGCGTTCAAACACAATGACAATGATTTGTTATACTTTAGTGAGACAAAGAGGAAAATATATGCAGATTGCAGTCATTGGATCTTTCTCTCTCTCTCTCTCTCTCTCTCTCTCTCTCTCTCTCTCTCTCTCACACTCTCATTCACACACACATTATCTTAAAAACAGGCCCATTTACAGAGAGGTTAGTTGACACAGGCAGACACACACAGAGAAGAGGGAGATTCATCCTGCTCTTGTTGCATCTCAGACCTAGGAACGGGAAAGAGTTGCCGAAGCCCTGAACACAACTCTGAGAGTTTTACTGTGAAAGGCCTCGGGGAAGTGCTCCAGGGATCTTCATCCGAAAACACCCAGACATCATCATCAATGCACTATAAAACCAATATTGCAGGATAAAGATGTTTGGGCTTTGTTAAATCTGATTTGCTCTGCAGCTGCAGCACAGTGGCTGCTGTATTGGCAGATTATTGTATATTATGAATATTGATATATCTTTCAGAGCAGGAAAGTGAAACGGCATATATCATTCTGTCCATGCCTGTTAGGAGATTAAATATTGAATTAAAGTTTTGCACATACATACCGCACATGCAAACACACACACACACACACACACACACACACACACACACACACACACACACAGACACACACACACACACACACACACACACACAAACACAAACACAAACACAAACACACACACTCAGCCTTAATGTGGGCTGTGACTTTTAGAAATGTCAGGCACCTCGCCAAACAGACAAAGAACGTCAATCACTCTCTAGCAAGGGAGCAGCCATTCACGCACAATAGAGAACACACAATACACAAGAGAGGCCGGGCGACGATGATGACACAAATATTACTCCTGCAAAGCTATTACAGCGTCTTAACGGAAGCGAAAATAACGCCGCCATGTAACGCACACTGCCCCCGGCTGGGACCAGAGAGCGTAATGAGGCTTTCAGTAGCGTCAGGATTTCTCCACACTGGTTGAGATGTGTCTGTGTGTGTTCAGGCGGACATGTTTGCTTATTATTCGCTGGGCATACTCATTCGCGCGCCTCGTGGGGTTTTTGTTTTATGGCATTGCTGTTAATGTGAGGAGATCAAACAAGCCAGTAACCAAAGCCACATAAAAAGAAGGGAAACAGGATATCTCCCAGTAGAGAGAAGTCTATACCGGACTTTATAAACTCTGAAGAAGCAGTTGCTCAAACTTGATTTTGCCACCACGCTGTGTTTTAACATGCGTCTGAGCCAGAAGGCCCCATCTGGGCAGCAGTCGTGGAGGAAGTCGGGGAGACACTGGTGGGCTATGATGTTAACTATGGAATGTCTCCACAGTGTCTGTCTGCCTGTCAGTCTGCCTGTGTTGGATGCTCCGCCGCTTTGGTCCAGACTGAAATATCTCAACTGTTACTGAAGCGATTACCAGGAAGTTTGGTTCCAATATTGAATGTACTGTAATGACTTTGGTAATTCCCTTTACACAGACATTTGAAGATTGGAGTGAAATGACAGGCACCAGATTGATTATGATGACATTTGGTACAGAGTTGTAATAACAGTTTCTCCAGCTCTTTATTTTATCTCCAAATCTGTGCAAAACTAATGAAGCTAAGTGAAAGGTCAGTCATAAATACCCATTTACATGCCCCAGTTTCACTGTCTCTTCACTCCCCCATCTCATTCTCTCTTTTATCCAGTCACAGCCTGACACAATCACCAGTAAGCTGTTAAATGTTCCCTCTCCCTCCTGTCATTCAGCTGTTCAGTACCGCGATTAATAAATGACACACCTCCACCCCTGTACCATCTCAACCCCGGATACTAGGTAATCTCCTTCCAACCGTTCAATCAGAAGCCTTCATGTATTAACTTCGTGCTCCATCCCTCCAAGGGGAAAGTCTCCTTCATATCAGAAGCACATAATTCATGAGACTGCTTCCCATGGCCTTCCTCTTCCTGTTTCGGCCTAAAACCCAGAGTCTGTACCTATTGTTTCACGATATATTCGATTTCACCGGAAGTTAATTATTTTCTCAAGTTTCTCCTGATTGAGATGAACTTCCCATCAGTCTCACTTGTACTTTGTGTTGTGCTGCTTTGCAACGACAACTAACTGACACCGTCAGTCAATTAACTTCACACATTTCACTTCACTCAGATTCAGACACATGTGAGCCAATCACCTCGCTGCTGTCAGGTGTTCAAATCTTCTCCTTTATCTGCTGCTGAGTGAGGTCATTCACCTCCATCCCTCGTTCACCTCCAGTGAGATCACCAGGGATCCTGCTCCTCATCCTCACAGATCCTCAGCTACACACGTTCAACCAACAGCTTCAGCACCACCAGGGCTCAGACTCCATCAGAGGGATGTTTCTTTGCTGCTGCTGATGTTCCATTCCTCCTCATTATCAATCTCCTGATTGAAACAGTATTATTCTACGGCAGCTCTCGACCTTCATCAGAACAGTTTGCTCAAGTTGTCATGGAATTGAATTAGATGTTGTTACAATATCAAGGTTGCCATTCATATCTAATGCCAAACAGACGTCTTTGGTCAAAAATGGTCATAATCTCTGAAGCACAAGCCAATGGCTATGATTAAGTAAAATATTGACTCTTCATGAGATACAAAAAAATCATCTATCAGTTATCTATACCACTTATTCTTTGAGGGTCTTGGGGAGGAGCTGGAGCTGAGAAGCGGGCTTCACCCTGGACAGGTCACCAGGGTATCATGAGGCCAACATGCAGAGACAAAAAACCATCAGTCACATCCGAGTCTCCAATTTACCTAAACCCAATCTGCATGTCTGCCTGTAAAATCATCTTGATATTAAAGTGGGGAAGGAAGTATCTGTCAGAACTCAAAGACAAAGGAGCTCTTAGCAGCCTTGAAATAAAAAGGTGAAAAAGTGTGACTTAACAAAAGATCACAGCAGCAGCAGTGGAGGGACTACTAGCAGACAAAGGATCAGGCAGTTTGGGGGAAGAAAAACAAAAACAAATTCCAAAATCAAAAAACTGGTTTTACAGATTTTACAAATGTTTGAGCTCAGGACAGAATGAGATTATTTTTGACAAGGCTGTTTTTGATCTCTGAAGTGTAGCGTTTCTCGTCTAACAGTTCAGCTGATGTCTGAGGGCCTTTAATTCAGAATGGATGACAGCTTTACCACCCCCCACCCCCAGCAACACACACACATTCAAAAATATATATATATATATATATGCACACTCACGGAAAATAAGAAAAAAAACCTTTCACATGCTCAATTAAGCACTGATCTACCTTGGCAGTTAAAATTCAGGTCATGTGTGGAGGAGCAGCTGCGGTGTGTGTGTGTGTGTGTGTGTGTGTTTGTGTGTGTGTGTGTGTGTGTGTGTGTGTTTTGATGATGTTTCTACTTGAATATATGTGTAGCTCTGTACATCCTCATGCATGATTGGGGAGTGCAGATATGACTAAAATTATGTGCTATGTGTGTGTGTGTGTGTTTGTGTGTGTGTGTGTGTGTGTGTGTGTGTGTGTGTGTGTGTGTGTGTGTGTGTGTGTGTGTGTGTGTGTGTGTGTGTGTGTGTGTGTGTGTGTGTGTGTGTGTACGCATCCCTAATGAGCTCTTCTGTGCAGCAGCTGTGGTCTGGGTCGCACTCAGCCCTCGTCTTTCTCCACCTCCTGTTTTCATTCAGTGTCTGCAGCAGTCGCTTTCTTCACAGCAGCAAATAAAAACCATGCAGCTTTGAAAACAGGAAGCTCTGTTGTCAAAGCTTTCGATAATGACGCTGTCCTTCTCACACATGTGAAGAGAGAGTGAAGACACTCACACACAGATATAAGCACACACACACACACACACACACACACATAGAGAGAGGGCAGGTTTATTATGTTCATTAACATCGCACCAAAAAGACGACATTAAAAAGATATTCCAAGAGTATAGCACAATACATCTTACATGTACCATCACTAAACTCTGCCTTAACTGTTCCTTAACTCTTTTTTTCTAGGCTCCATTCTGCTGGAACTTACTTTCCACTTTACAGAAACAGGAATAGCAAGCAGTAGAGTGCATACCTCCACCAATGCCCAGCATTCCCTTTATGAACCCACTTTTTTATTTACTAGATCCGGTATTTTATTTCCATCCGCACCAAATTGCATACGCTCATTTATATCCGTAGTAGAAGTTTCATGATAATCCATCCAGTAGTTTTTGTGTAATCCTGCTAATTCACAAACAAACACCAACCTAGGCAGATGTAATAACTCTATTTTTCTGGGTCACTACTCTAAGTTATTATACTTTACACTTTGTAAGCTCTTATTTCTGTAGATTTAACCATCATTTCTACCAGGGCCTGTTGCACCAGTTTTAGTGAAGTTACAGCATTTCCAGATCTCAGCAGATATTTTTGGTGAGTGGAGTGTTACAATAACTGATAGGTCCGACCGCCAGAACCAGAGTTGTGATAAACAATCTTTTTCCTTTATCTCTATTTTAAAGAGGCACTGATTTGTTATTTGATTTTGCATCTCTATAAAGTTGGAGGGCTCATGAGAGACAGTAGCAGTAGAGAGAGAGAGATATCCTGAATATTAGTAGAGGTGTTGAGTAACAAATCAGATCTGATCACTGAACAGATCTGCAGGTTCTAGCAGCGATGATTCTCTTACAGGTGACTGAGTTCACTGTTCACAATTCAGCCATAATAAACAACATGTTATGTTTTTGTTTAAAACAGACACATCACATTACATCATCACCATCATCATAATGTGATAACAGTTGTGTAAGCGTGGGCAGTTTGAATCATCCCTGAACAGCAGTATGAACAGATCTGTACTCTCACTGTCATCTGTAGTGAAGCACACAGAGAGCTGATCACTTCACTTATCATAGGACAAAGTGACTTTGAACAAAACATTTAGAATCAGCTAAATAATTTGCAATTTACACCTCCATACCCCAGCAGTGAGTTATGGTGACTTTTACAGAAACAACCTTCTCCCCTTCGACTGACAGAAAAAATATGAAATGTGCAGTACATATACTGGAGGAAAAAATATCCAGAAAAGATCCCACAAATCTTTCAAAATATCTACTATTGAAGAACATTTTCTCTTAATCGTCTCTGTGAAGAAAAGGCTGTTGAAGTAATCTGTGCAACTAATAATGTTGATCTCAAAGCTGTGGAGGCTGAGCCAAGGGCAGCTCGACAAACTTGTCTGTAGCTACCGAAGCACATCCACGAAAATTATAGAAACTAACTCGCACTCAAAGTAGCTTTAAGAGATAAAAGCCTACCGCAGCCACAAGAGGGCAGAAGATTAGAAGACTGATACAGTCATACAGTATCAGATCTTTTATTGGACTAAATGTTGTTTAGACTTTCAGCCTCTTAAGTATACACTTACCACCCAGACTTCACTCAAATCTCAATCCCAAACGGAGGTTAACCACAATGACATCATCAGGGTTATTTTCTCAGACTTTCTCAGCTGTTATTACAGCTAGTATAGTATAGTATAGTATAGTATAGTATAGTATAGTATAGTATAGTATAGTATAGTATAGTATAGTATAGTATAGTACAGTATAGTATAGTGTGGTGTCTGGTGGTAGTTATAGTATCGAATAGCATGAAAGAGTAGTCTTTACTCAACTCTAACCTCGTACCTGTAACTGTACTTTATCTTCTCTCTTCTCCTCCACGCATCACTACTCTCCTCATCTGTCCTGTAACTCAGTTGTATTCTATTGTAACTCCACACTTTAATGGAACTTGTTTCATAAGAGGGTGAGCTTTAAATGTCTCCATCGCTGCAGGTGTGACTTGCTCTTGTTGGCCTGATAACAGAGAACATTTCACTCTTATTGCCTCACACAGCCTCCTTGACACGGAAGAGAAACTGACTAAATGATCAATCTGCAGACTCACTCCTTAACCTACTTTACTCTGGTTTTAACACAGTTTCATCAGCCAGGTCGTCCTTCGGTTTTTTTCTTCCAGCCCCCTTCAGGCAAGTTGCTTGAAAAGATGCTCCACTTTCTTTCTGCGTCAATTGATGACGCTTCTCTGTGACTATATGTCATAACAGAGCAAACATCTCTCGTGAAGCCGTTCATAATGCCCTGTCCAAAATCAGCTTTCTCTCTGCTGCTTCCCACTGAAATGACAAACATGGAGCGCATAGCTATTTCCACCCAAACACGGCATGCTGTGCAGAGAAATGCATGTAATTCATTGTTAAGGGAGGCAGCTTTTGGCCTCAGCCCAGAAATGAAAAAGCAAATCACATCAAATTATAAAAGAATAACCATAACAGAGTGGTTGTGGAGACTGAGCTGTAATGCCCAGCAGACCTGTGAGCTCAGGGGGATAATGCTGAAATAAATTGGATAATTTCACAGTGTTTAGCTGTGAGAAATAAGACACCTTCTCACAAAACCTGTAAATTAACTCTGCAAAACATATAATAAATATATGTATGTATATGTGTGTGTGAATATATATGTATATGTGTGTATATATATATATGTGTGTGTGTGTGTGTGTGTATGTGTGTGTGTGTGTGTGTGTGTATGTGTGTGTGTGTGTGTGTGTGTGTGTGTGTTTGTGTGTGCGTGTGTTTGTGTGTGTGTGTGTGTGTGTGTGTCTGTGTGTGTGTGTGTGTGTGTGTGTGTGTGTGTGTGTGTGTGTCTGTGTGTGTGTCTACACTACACACTCACATTTAGCACCTCTAATGAAAATGCCCATCTGTTTGTTTTTCTTAAACACAAACATTTGGCTTGTCAGAACATTAACCCAGCGTGAATCCAACATATTTCCTAAAGAACATATTTCCATTCCAAACATTGTGCATCTTGGAGACACATAACAATCTTAGATAGGAGGTGCCAGTTAGCAGCCGGCTCGACCCAATATGGTGCCGGAGGGGAGAATAACAAATGGGCTTTTAGGAGATGCAGGATGTGGCTCTCACAGGTGAGCGATACTATAAACTTGAACGTATACAATATGATGTATCGTTGTCGCTATACAAAATTGTATAAAAAAATATCAACATTAAACTTTAAATGTGTGCAAAACTAATATAATTATCCCCAAAACATCACCTATAGTAGTAAGACACTGAGAGTAAAACATTTTCTGCATGTACACTCTTATTACTTTTGATACCTTGAGTATATTTTGCATTTTGAAGGGTAACGTTTTGAACGCATGACTTTTGCCCGAAGTGCAGTATGTTTACAGTGTGGAAATAATATTTTTTTTAAGTTAAATACCTGAACTATACCCCCACCACTGTTTATTTGACAGCTTTAGTAACTATTTACTGTAGGATGAACATTTTTACAATGGGTCGTGAAACACGCTTTTAAAATATGACACAGTTTAAGATTGAACCAGCGGTTTCCAAACCTCTGGGCTTCAGGCATTTTATAAAGAGCAATATAGATTCAGGGGTCACATCTCAGAGGTATATGAGCTGTTAACAGTTCGACCCAAGAGTAATCTTTTTCCCTCTAAACCTCTCGCATGGTTTCATATCTGTGAAAAAACAAACCTCTACACTTTGCTTTCCTCTCCTTCCTGCTCTTTTCTCTATTTTTGTATTTGTGCATTTGAAGGCTTGAACCTTTCATCATGAACAGATTTGAGCTCATAATAACAATAAGACTCTCATCCCTCAGTCAGTGTAACATCCTGAATGTAGGCTGGGTGATACACAGTTTGTATACTTCACTTTCAGTGTGCAGCTGACTGACAGTACCGGGTCACAGCATGTTTACCATTGTAATCACAATGGTAATGTGAAAACAGCTGTTTTATTGATAATGTTTTTACTGTAATCAGGATCAATGAGATTATGTTTGGGTTTCTTGCACCTTTAGGGATTTTCTTAAGTTTCATATATGGTGCAATCCAGCTCTGTGTTAGCACTCTACAACCAAATACAGGCTCTTGCTACGTAGAACTACCTAGTTCCTTGAACCTGCAATAACTGATCGTCAGTTCAGGGCATTAATGGAACAACCACATTACTCATGTGCTGCTGTGTTTCTGCAGACCTTGCTAACGAAAGTCCAATATTCACTTATTTTATCTCTATTTTATTCTACACCAACTGACATTCACAGAATACTCCTTGTTAGCGGTTTCCTCTTGTTTCCAAGACTTATCTCCATATTTATTTGCATACAGACAGGAGATTGATATTAATACTGTCTCCGCCAGAGGGCAAATTAGGAGGCTCCCAAAATGTCAAACGATTCACTCTCAAATTTGTCCTTCATGCCTCATTGTCATTCTGAGTGACCGTTTGTCCAGAAAAATTCTGTCATCTCACTCCTCTGCTTTTGTTTCAGTGTGTGTGTGTGTGTGTGTGTGTGTGTGTGTGTGTGTGTGTGTGTGTGTGTGTGTGTGTGTGTGTGTGTGCGTGCGTGCGTGCGTGCGTGCGTGCGTGCGTGCGTGCGTGCGTGCGTGCGTGCGTGCGTGCGTGCGTGTGTGTGTGTGTGTATTATGCAGACGGGCCTGTAAATCCTTCAGGAGCAGAATTGCTTCCCTCACTGTTTTTTGTCCTTGGCAGAATGTTCGGACACCTTAAAGCAGAGGAACAGTACGTACACATTTATTCCTATATTGTATTGATTTTTAAAGTTTGAATCTCGCACACACACACACACACACAGACACTCACACCAAGCCAGCTGGCAAACAGTCCCATTGATCACAGAGCGATGCTGGTCTTTAACCTCCTGGGTAAAAAAGAGTCAGTCTAATTGAAACCTCAGCAGCCCCAGGAGAGCTGAACTGTGACATTCCCTGAGTCCTGATTTCAGGTTGCCTACGTTTGCCCTCTGCCTGCTCACTCCCCAGCACTGTGCCACTAATGGTCTCATCACTGCAATGCAACTGCAACTGCTCCTCACATCCGCAGCTCCCTTCTTCCCCGCTCCGCGCTGTCACTTCTGCACAAATGTTTCGGAGGAACTTTTGTTGAAGGGCAACGAGCTGCTGTTGCTCGTCCTCGGTTTTCCAGTAAATTACCTCTCAGAGTCAGTTTGGCTCTGAGGTGAGTGAGAGGCACAAAGTGAGGAGCGAGGCCTCTTAAACTTTTGCAACCCCTCTGACATGGGAGCCATCTTGATGACCCCGGGTAGACTGAATCAAATATGAGTAATAAACCTTGAGAAGTTTCTGGAAAACACCAGGCAGCTTGTTACAGAACGACTCCTCGGTCCTTCCACTCTTGACCAAGCAGGAGTGTTTTAATGTTTTTCATCTTTCTCATGAGACTCAATACAACTTCACACCGGGACAGAGGGAAAGGGGAGAAAACACAGGATGACTTGGCATCTCAGACAGTGATGTTATAGGGCCATCTAGTGGATACAGTTGGTGTCACATAAAGCTTAATATCCCAAGTGGCCAACGTGTTCTCCACCAATCCATCCATTCTCTATACCGCTCCCCCTCTGACGGTCCCGGGGGTCATTGCACTCAAAAAAAGAATTATGCTTAAACGGTGACTTTATCTATTTCAATAACATATTACATTTCCTTGTAACAAATTTTTACATAAATTCAATGTAAAGGTTCATTTTAATGAAGTATTTGATTTATTCACACAAACCCATCATGATAGAAAACACTTCATTAATGGGACCCTTTACAATTTTTTTATAATTGAAATACATATAGTCAATAATTATTTTATTTTTCTGTGAGGCAGGACACACCCCGCACAGGTGGTCAGCGTATAGCAGGGTCAGAGACAAACAACCATTTACACTCACATCCACAACTGCCTACCACACCCGTGGCCAAACCAGGAATCGAACCAGGAAAGATGGAGTCAGGAGTGACAGAGAAGACAGTTTGTTGAAGACATACAATAAAAGACAACATACAAAAAATTATGAAATCGACAGAAGCAAAAGAAAACAATTATGAAGCAGATGTGACACCATGATGAAACACGAATGGAGATGTTTAATTTTGAAAGTTTCAACTTATTTACAGTAACTACTTTACAAGTTGTATTCAGTGGAGGGCAGTAAAGGGAATGTATTCTACCTATTGTTTTTCAAAGTAAAACAGGAAAGTGCTGAAGGCAATTTTGAGATTTTTCATACAAAACGGTAGATTAATTTATACAATATGATGAATTTATTAGAGTCTAAATTATTGCAATGGAGTCCAACTTCAACTACAGCAGTAAAATGCCACTTAGATTAATATTCATCGCTAGTGACAATAATCTTCTGATAATAATGTTCTCAGGTACTTATTTTCAAGTAATCTAATACTAATGATAATAATACCTCTAACCAATTAACTAATATCATTTTTATTGACAAGCTTAATTTAGCATTTTTAAAGTTTTTAATTTGTACTTTAACTTTAGTAAGAAATCCCTCGTCCATTACTGTCATGTGTATGTTTTGTTTTCATGAACACATTGTTACATTCACATTTAAAAAAAAAAATCTATAATAAGCATATTGTAAAAATCCTCCAGTCAATGCCGAAAAATGCTACATCTAATATTAAATTTTTGATTTAAAAAAAGCATGTCTGATAACCTCAAAGATTTTCTTTTCATAAATCGAGTTAAATAGAAAATTCCTTGATCTTAATCTGCATCTGTCATGGGTTCTTCTCAGGCTGAGGCCTCATAGCTCCAACATGATGGTAGAAATCGGTTTAATCAGTTTTGTGTAGTCCTGTTAAGAAGTAAACAAATAACAGAAAGGGATCAAAACATACATTTCTTGGTGGAGGTGAATATCTGAAAGTCTAAAATAAGAACCTCAGGCTCTTCTCTGCTGTTCACATTCTGACCAGCAGGGTTCGCCCCCTGCCTCTGCAGCTGCCTCTTGTGAGTCTCTTCAGTCTGAGCTGCAGTTCTCCTCCATTCATCAGCCTTCTTTTATTCACACTGACAAAAGAGACATCAAATAGGGCGGTGTGGGAAAACACAACAATGCATTTCACAACACAGACTCTGGCTAATATATGCAAAGTGTGAATAAAGCGAGTCTGTGTGTGTATGTGTTTGTGTGTCTGTGTGTGTATTGTAAATAGTTTATCTCTAGTTTGCTTTGTATTTTATTGAATTTCTGAGTCTGCAACAATATCAAAATTCAACAGATTAAAATGTTTTTAAGCTGACCAAAATCTGAAACGAAAAATAACTGAAATCTTCAATATTTTGAATTTGATCCAACAAAGAAATTTGGAGACCAGCACCTGAGCAGCCATGATTCAGTTTTCTTGCACCGAAATCAAAACTGCTTTTGCTCACTGCCATTTCTGTCAGTGTCACAGGATCTGCACCCACATTCGGTAAAATGAACCTGAAATGATTTGTCTCTCTCCTGGTTGGCTGCTCGCTGGTTCCCACCCAAATCAAAAGGGGCGAGTCGTGGGAGGTCATGTCTGGCCACCCCTCAGGAGAATAACGGGGTCTCTGTCTGCCCCCCAAACCGCCAACGGTCCTCCATGGTCCCTATGGCAACAGCCAAGGACCCTGGAAGGCCCCCAGACTGGAGCGTCCGAGCAGATGCCCATAATTAACGTTGCTATATGGAGGTGTCATTCCTGCCAGTCGGCCTTACATGGAGACAGACCCTCTCCCAGACCTGTCAGAGGCCCAGAGGGCCGGGTGAAAAATGACTGCCCTGCGGTGTGTGTGTGTGTGTGTGTGAGTTGGATTGGGGGGTGGGTAACGTCTGCCCACCAGTGTCTGCCCAGTAAAAACATGACTGACCATCACACAGTGGCACAATGATCTTTTTACTTATAGGACCAGCTTCCTCCAGAATAAACTCTTAAAGAATACAATGAAGTGACACTCAGCGTCACTTTAATTCTTTAAGTGTCAACTGCTTTTAATATGAAAGATTTGATTTTCTTCAGTCACACCCATGAACTCATCAGTACGTCTCTTATACATATCCGAAAGTTACGTTGATGTATATATGTTGAGGTAATGTTCTGGCTGACATGCTGTCGTGACGCAGACTAACCGGGTGTCTGGCTTACACGGTTGGCTGAGGATCAGATTGCGTCTCATCCTCACATGTGTCCGACCTAAAGACACAGAGGGGCCATTTCAGAAATCTCCATAAACTCCTGAAACAACCAGACCTTGATAAAAACGGAGCAGACGTTCATCATTTCTAATGCTGAAGAGGTGTTATTGCTCCCAAAACATCATTGACCACTGTGAATTCAGGAGAAGCTGGTCACCGATAAAATCAAGAAATAGAATCATTATCCTTGCAATTTGTTGTAGCCCCACTTATCTATCATTTACCCACAGTATCTTTCTGAATAGAATTGAATATGTTGTGGTTATTTGTGAATTCATTTCTCAACAGCTATAGACCTAAACTGGTTTCATATAATCTAATGTAATCTGTGATGCTTCTTTGAAATTCTGAACAACCTCCCTCTGTTTGTGAAGGGCAGAGAGATGAGGCCAAAACCTCCAGAAGAAGTCTAAAAAGTGGACCAAGAGTTAGAGTGGATCTGGAGGTCGTCCACTAACCAGAAAGTCTGCAGTTTGATCCCAGTCTCCACTATTCCATGTGCCATGGTGTCATTGGGCAAGACATTAAACCCCAAAGTCAGCTGACTGATTGAGAAAGTGCTGCACTTAGATGCATTGTATGATTGTGTGTGTTTGAAGGGGTGAATGACATCTGTGCTTTGAGTTATCAGCAAGGCTGTAAAAAGGCTCTAAAAACCACAGACATTAACCATTTAACAATCTTTACTATCTTCTGCTGCAATATTTTTACAGAAAATCTATAAATAAATTCACTAACAGATGTAAACCTGCCTGTGATCAACGTGCACCTGCTGTTAAACTGTGTTATCAAGAATTTATTAAAATACTTAAGCTCTAGTTCTGGATGCTTCATAAGTCTGATGAGACACTGGACATCCTTATGAGTATTACATTGCACATTAATGATAAACAAATGGTTAAAAATAAAGTGATCATGTGCTCGTTTGCAGACTGAAGCGATAACAATCAAACCAAAACTATCATCGGATTTTCTTTGTTCGTAAACCAGCTTCAAAACCACAGAGTAGATCAAAACACCACTGCAGTGTCCTGCTGCCACAGGTCAACTGATCAGGGCTGATTGGGTTAAAGACACATCCGTCCGCTGTCCTGCACGTGACACCAAAGGTCACCAAATGCACTGTCCACGAGTGTCCGAGATCATCAACAGCCCCGAGTGGTCACCATCATGCTCGTGCTGCGACTTACTGAGGGCCAGGGGGGGGGTCAGGACATCACCTCACCTCTGACCTGGCCGGCCCTCTCTGTCGTCATTACATAATAAGATGTTTCCTTCCACACTGATGAATCTGTTCCTGCAGCAGGACCACAGAGAGCGTGTGTAAGTGAAAACGTCTTTATGAGGTTGTTCAGCCTTTAAAGCCAAAGTGAAGTGGTCTGTAAAAACTAGGCTATTGAACGAGTATATGGGCTTGTAAATGTGGAACAATAGTGAAGCTGCACGGCGGTTCAGGGGCCGTTTCATTTCATTTCTGTTGTATTTGAACTAGACTATATGTTCAGTCTAGTTGAGCGATATTGAAATGTGAATTTGACAATCTCTCACGGCCTAAATACAATAAATGACGTTTGCAGCACAGCAACAAAGGATCGTAAATGATGTAACACAATGTAAAGTGTGTTTTAAATATTGAAAACATAAAAATGATGACGAGGTGAAAGTTGGATAATCGTGGGAGAACTTCCTGATATGTGAAACTCTGCATGAAGAAGAAGAAGCATGGAGAATAGAATCATGAGTATTCCCTCGGGGGTCGTGGGATCAGCGAGCCAGACACTGTTTTGTGGGACCTTAAATGCAGGAACACGGGAGGTGGGAGAGGGCTGTCTGGGGCTGAACCAGCCAATTATACTCTGGCTAGACACATCGCACTTACATGGCACATACATGTGAGAATCTGCTGCTCAAGTGAAACCGCTCGCACAGACAGACACCTGGCGTTGGCTGAAACAACGTCGTGAAGTTGAAAGGATCTGAAGCTGATTCACAACATTTCTATTTACATGCTGTCGAGTAAAATTATATAAATAAACCACAAGAAATGAATCACTTTGAAAGCAGGTTGAACTGCACTGACATAGAGCAAAGTGGGCTAATATGAGGGTTTGGTGTAAATATGTGTTTTTAAGGTTTTGGTAAAGATAGAACGTGTGTTATGATCAATGATGGTTTTCAGCTAATATCATGAATGAAACGTAGCAGTCAATAAAGATATTTTATTATGAAATGTTCAACTTGTTAACAGTATCTTACTCACAACTTTTACTCTGTGGAGGGAAGTAAAACCTATTTATTCAATTTACGATATGTTTCAGAATAAAGTGCTGGAGGCTACTCTGACAGTTTTCATTGGTTATTCTGGATTCCTTTTTTACCCAGGCTTTAGTGGCTAGAGACCATACAATGGCACATATATTGTAAGATTGTGATGCACAGTAAACAGTAGATTATATGTGAGAATGGCACTCGGATATTTCTATGAATGAACATGTTGATTGTTTGAAAGGTTGATGAGTGAAGGATAACGTGTAGTCAACATCACAAGCATGGCTGTAAACACATGCATCACAACAACAGCTTGAATGAAAGTCCAGGGTGTGAGTGTGTGAATGTTTTAGCAAAACAGAGTAAATCCATCGGAGATCTTTATCATTCTCAGAATAATGGATGTTTTTCCTCAGCTCAATAATTCTTCTGATCCTTTTTCTACCTTTTACCAACAAAACTCTTCAACTTTACCTTTGCTGTCCTGTAAGGGAAATTTATCTTGCAACCCAGAATCTATATCACACATAAATGCGAGCATAAGATACATTTAACAAATATAAAAAAATAAGTGCTATCAAAAATATCTATGTGATAAAAATGATCACTTAAACTGTCATAATAGAGCTGCCACTAAATTCTTATTACATATAGATTTCACATTTCTTTTCACTGGAGGGCAAAGCAAATGTTATAGTTAAAAGTTAAATTGATAATGCTTCACCAATATAGCTGATATCACTTATATATATTTTATATAGATAGATAGATAGATAGATAGATAGATAGATAGATAGATAGATAGATAGATAGATAGATAGATAGATAGATAGATAGATAGATAGATAGATAGATAGATAGATAGATAGATAGATAGATAGATAGATAGATAGATAGATAGATAGATAGATAGATAGATAGATAGATAGATAGATAGATAGATAGATAGATAGATAGATAGATAGATAGATAGATAGATAGATAGATAGATAGATAGATAGATAGATAGATAGATAGATAGATAGATAGATAGATAGATAGATAGATAGATAGATAGATAGATAGATAGATAGATAGATAGATAGATAGATAGATAGATAGATAGATAGATAGAGATAGATAGATAGATAATAGATCTCCATTGCAATAGCACTTTTTTTCTTAGACTGTCGCACTGTTTGTATTTTGTATTGTTTTTGTGACTGTTCGTACTGTACTGTTTTGTTTTGTGATGTGTATTTTGTGTAAGCACACTGAGAGCCACTCCACCGAGTCAAATTCCCTGTTTGTGCAAACTTACTTGGCCAATAAACCTGATTCTGATTCTGAGATTCTGAGAGAGAGAGAGAGAGAGAGAGAGAGAGAGAGAGAGAGACACAGTATATCCGATATATATATATATCTTGAATATACAGTATCTCTCTCTCTCTATCGATATCTCTCTATCGATCTATCTATCTATCTATCTATCTATCTATCTATCTATCTATCTATCTATCTATCTATCTATCTATCTATCTATCTATCTATCTATCTATCTATCTATCTATCTATCTATCTATCTATCTATCTATCTATCTATCTATCCTTCCATCTATCTATCCTTCCATCTATCTATCTATCTCTCCATCTCTCTCTCTCTGTGTGTAGCAGCTGCATTTGAATAGAAGGTGACAAACTCTCCCACGGCGGGGAGCGCGCAGGCCTTTTCGGCATTAGCCACGCGGCACGCCTCGCATAGTAATGGTGGCTCGCGCATTGAGCTTGAACTTGACCGCAGGAATGCGGCTCGTGGGAACGCGGGCCCCGGGGTGCCCTCCTCCATTCAGGACGCACAGGTCGGTGTCAGCTCTGATTATCATAAAACCCAGCCTGCTTCGAATGGAGGCAGCAGGGCTCAGCCTGGCTGCGGCTCTTTCCCACCAGGCCGAGGAGGAATGAACAGGTCTCTGCTGCGGTAAGAAGTTCACTCTGGATTCACTCTTTCACACGCGTTTGCTGCAGCTCTTCTCTCATGTGTGCACGGCCTCTACAGTTTTTAACTCTGAATGTTGGCAGGTGGACGTTAGATATTCTTGGTTTTGTTAATTTTCTTAAATATAGTGTTTTATGTCCCTGAAACTAAAACAAGTCCATGTCTGCTTCTGCTTTTTATTTTATTTTTGAGTTTTACCATGACAGCTTTTCATCATCTTATTTGAATATGACATTATGATTAAAAACATATATTCTGTTTCTCAAACCCTTTTCCAAAGTTTCAATGTTTCTAATGTTTGACTAAAATAATTTGACCTCAATGACAACAAGGTGAATAACAAGTGTGAACATTTTATGGCTAATTTAATTTCTCATTCTAGTGCAATTCACCTTTTAATCGTTTACTGTATTATGCACATAACATACTTAGGTCCACAAGATACCTTAACACACACTGAGCATTAATTAATGCCCTTCTCAGGCTGTTTTTTCTTTGGTTGAAAATTAAAGTGTAAGTCTAAATATCTTGAGTTTAAGTTTACGAATTTTATACATTCTCAGAGACAAAATTTCGCAAATTAATTTCCTTTTCAAATGCATTTTATTTTTGTCCATTACAAACAGTTGGTAATTATTTTTATAAATCTTTGTTTGATTTATTATTATCTAATTTTTACCAAGTGCCTGTCTCCTGTACGTCAACCTTCAAAAACACAATCAGAATGATTGTGAAATGATAATGTTTTGAGTCATTGGTAAATTAGTGCATGCCTATTCTCCTTTATATTTTCCAACTCACTAATAAAACTTATTTATTCATCTGCAAATATAAAAACAAAATGTCCTTTGAAATCTATTTTAGGACATTAAACATTGATTTGAGTCTGGACTTTTGTGCCTTCTCCTTTTAGTGGACTAAACTAAAATATTGGGAAAATGTCACTCTTTAGAAAAGATTAGATTAGCAGATAGTTTTTACTGTGAATCCTTGTGTATTTCTTTATGGCTTCACTTCAAAATAATATCGTTGAGTGGATTTAGTGTAAAATGAGGCCTGTGAGTTTTAAAGTGTGACATCAACACTTACACTTTAAACAGGAGAGAAACAGCCTCTATATAAGTGAAAAGCTTTTACTGATTGTTCTAATTCACCTTTTGATTTAACATTTAATTCATGATTAAGACACAATGTTAAAAAAGAACATAAATTTACAGAGACGGATGAGGGAAAAATAATAAGGTGGTTATTTCCTTTTCTTAAACTTTGAAAGTTCATACGTATGTTTTGAAACAGTCATAATATGTCAAAAATTAAGTTAGAAAATATAATCTTAAATCCTTATGATTGAAAAAGTTACAATTATAACAAAAACAATTTAATGGGGAAAAGTTTTCCATCATAGAATAAATCTGAATAATAAGTCAAGTGTGATTAACTTGTTCAAATGTTTTAAAGAATATATCTCACCTCCTTTCCAGACACAGTAAATTAACCATGTAATATGCTTTAAATGAAATATGCTATTATTCTACAGTGGGAAAATCGTCTGATCCAGTATGAGGTGTAAAGTGAAAGTAGCAAAAGTGTGAGTCACTCAAAACGTGAGAAGTTGCTTAATCAGGATATCAAACATCTAAATAAGTTTAGTAAGTATAAACTTATAATTCATATCTCCATATTTCACTGCATTCGGTTTACAGACGGAGTGAGATTTTTCATTCAGGCAAAAAACGTAACATACTTTAAAATGTGATCAAAGACAGAAGTAGAACGACTTCATATTACAATGGGAAGGACACTTTCTAAAATAACCAATAAGGTATTATAGTGTAACCTGTATCAAAAACAACATGTCAACCTCACAGGGGTTGGGAAAAAAGCATGCATTCATTTTTGAAATAATTAAAATCATCTGTAGAAACTGCTGTGTTATATAAAAGGATGAGAACAATTACAAATATAATGTAAATTAAAAGTCATGCACTTTTTCATCTGGGTTTATTAGCCATTTATATTAGTTTGTATGTGCAAAATATTTTCTTCTACCACTACTACGAATAATAATTATAATTATAAGGTAATAATAAGAATACAAAGAATAAGAATAAGAATAAGAATTAGAATAAAAATAATGTTTTGACAGTGTAAGTCCAAAGTTTCATTTCGATTTGCCCTTTTAAATTTCAACTATTTATTTCAATGTAAGTCTCAACAGGTGAACTTGTGTGATAACATATTATATTCTACTGTAATGCCATATGCTGTGTTAATTAATATTAGCTTATTCATCACCATTCACATGCCTGTAGTGTATATAAGAACAGAAAAGCTGCTTTCTAATAATGACTTCAGTTTCTTTAAGCCACTCTTTTATCTAAACTTTTAAATAGCTATGGTTTTTTATCATTAAATTATATTTTTTTATTCAACGAACGAGATGATTGGCCAATTAATTATGTATCATACGATTTTCAGTAAATATACAGTTTGTCTGCAGCAGAATTAGTTGTGGGTTTCTCACCATCATCAACTGCACATATATATTTTTATCTGCAAGTAATCACATACAAGCTTCTCGCATTAAAATACATTTCTTTAAAAAACAAACATATACAGTGACTCTGTACAGAAAACTGTTTTTACGGGGGGATCTCGTTTCTTCTTCTCACCGAGGTGTGTCGCTGTTTCCCGCTGTCCTGGCTGCTCCTCCACTGTACTTGACTGTATTTCTTTTAGTTTCCTCATGTGGCTTTTGAAAACGAGGCAGGAGCCTGCAGCTCAAAAACAAAAATCATTTCTGCTTCCTCTCCAAACGGCCACAATATGTGGGTGTGCAGGAGAAAAACAGCCAATAACATCTAAGGGAATAATGCATTTATTATTGCGATGTAAATAACACAGGCTGGCTTCTTATAGGTCGAGTATAAACAGGCTGTAAACCTCCTCCTGTACACCCAGCATGCCTTGCTGTAAAGTAGCTGCACATATTACACTGTGCACTGGATCATCCTCCTCTATATATTTTATATCACAGGCTGAATCTGCAGCACATATATGCAGTAAAACAAAACAGCAGCTATACAACATTTCCTGCGAGGTCCTTTATGCATCCACTGGGTGTATGGAGACATGATCACATGACTGATCCTGGAAGAGGAATAAACTGTGTCCTCTTCTTTTGGGCGCATAAAAAGCTTTGCTTTAGAACCAGTCAATCTTTAATAAATCCAGAATTTAAAAAAAATATGTTTTAGTCTATAGAAAATAATCTTTAACTCCATTAATCCATAATTGTGACACGAAGATTAGAGATATCCCCCATCGCCCCACTCATTTGTGGGAATATATATAATCAGTGTGTAGGGTTTGGTCCATGCATTCCGGATTTCTCTTTCAAAATAAAACCAGCAATAACCCACTTTCACGCTGCTTTATATGCTCCCATAACATTATAGGCCCTCTTTGACAAATTTGATAGGCCCTGAGCCGAATCTGCTCCCTCCTCCTCTTCCTCCATCATCATCACCCTCCTCCTCCTCCTCTCTGGCCTCTCTCGCTGTCTGCAGCCGCAGCTCTCCCACTCCCTCCATGTCTGACCCGCTTTATCCGGTAAGAGAAGATTTTTTTTCTCCGTGCATAAAAAGGTTGGCAGTAATCCCTCAATGCAGCAAATTAAATTAATTCAAGATTATTGAGAGGGAAAAGAAAATAGCTTTTTAATAATAGCAGGCGGTGCACCTTTGCTACGCAGGATATAGGAGAGGTGTATCTCTCTCTCTCTCTCTCTCCCTCTCTCTCCCTCTCCGTCTCGCTCTCTCTCTCTGCCTCTAAACATCGAGTCCAGTTTATTTTTGGTGGAGTGCGAAAAGAGGAAGAAGGCTTTTTTGGATGGATCATATAATCTAGTAAATTATAATCCAGAGGAATCTATGTGGACCCAATTACTGCACTGCACACAGAACATTTGTAAGTAGCCTTTACTGTTTAAATGGTGCAACATGCTTCTCGTTATTTATTAAATATGTATTAAGTGTCATGCTTGATAAAAGGATCCTCTTGAAATCAAACACTGTCAAAAAACTTTAAGTGTCAGTTTAGCAGAAAAATTGGTACCAATTTATTAATGTCATTAATAAAAAATCTGCTTTTTCAAGCTTATGTTACTGATGCACCTCTGCTGATGTCCCATCAGAATATAGGCAAACACTAACTGGATTATTATAAGGTAGAAATAACATGTCTGTACCTTGAGGCCTCTGGACCACAGACACGCTTTAAAATATCAGGAAAAACTTGGACGAATTTTCTCGGGAAGTAGAAAGAGTGTCTGCATTAGTCTGTGTTGGAGTTAGTGCAAACTCCGGAATATTGAATGAGACTCTGAGCTGTCATGTGCTCATGTGAGAAGTATTCATGTAGGGGAGGAGGAGGAGGAGGAGGAGGAGGAGGAGGAGGAGGAGGAGGAGGAGGAGGAGGAGGAGGAGGAGGAGGAGGAGGAGGAGGAGGAGGAGGAGGAGGAGGAGGAGGCCCCAGGCAGAGCTGCAGTGCAGAGTTCAGCAGGGAGATATTGTTGTGAGCCTGGGAAAGTGTAGCGGGGCTGACGCCAGACTCTGTTGTTGTACAGGGGTGTGTGTGTGTGTGTGTGTGTGTGTGTTCGTGCGTGCGTGTGTGTGCGTGCGTGCTTGTGTGAGGACCTCGAGGATCCCAGACCTGATTGTCATGTAAATTTCTCTCCGGCACGTTGTTGAACTTGATGTTGACTTTTTGTGTGGGTGTATGTGTGTGTGTGTGTGTGTGTGTGTGTGTGTGTGTGTGTGTGTGTGTGTGTGTGTGTGTGTGTGTGTGTGTGTGTGTGTGGTGGGAGAGATGGGAGTTGGACTGTGGGAGGGGGGGTACAATTTTACTTGTCACTTGTTTGTGGGAAAATCCATCTGAGGACACACGCACTCACACACACACACGCACACACACACACACACACACACACACGCACACACACTAGGTTTATTTCAAACCTTTACTGTTTCTCTACTGCAATTTATATAATAATAGTAATTAGTTATATGTTTGGAACAATAGTTTATTAACAAATAATAATTTTGATGTGTACAAACTTTAAATCGTCTCTTAAAACTATTATGAAGTCTGGATGTTTTATTTAATTGATAAAGAATAAGAAAAATACAAATATTATAGGCTGTAATAATATAAACGCCTATGTCTTGTATAGGCTATTTCTATACACACTTTTGGTTTTTAATAGCACACTAATATAGATGTGAACTCTTGTATAGGGGAATATTTATAACTATGTATTATTATTTCTATATAAAGTAAAAAACGAATTGCACTGCTTGAGTTTATAACACAAGGATGCACGTGTACTCCAACCCCATTGGTCGCGCATGCTCAGACACAACGAGGACTGTGCATCCAATGCAAACTGATCTCATAGGAATATTGCTGCAATTATCTATTTAGTTATTTGTAATAATTTTAACCTTACAGAATTTGCCCGTGGACAGGAACCTGCACAACGTGGTGCTAGTTCAATTCCGGGCTGACAGCAGCACAGGCCACAGCTGATTACATCTACTTATAAATGCTCGAAAGCAGAATGGGATCCACAGAGAGGAGCTGGACCTGCAGAGCTGACACCTCACTGATACTAACAGATTGCCCATGCGTAATAATCAGATATGTGACTACTATCAGATGCACGTTTTCGTTTGGAAACCAGGACTGTAGCTCGCTGCTCTTTTATTGGTTTACCTGCACACACACACACACACACACACACACACACACACACACACAGAGAGAGAGAGACACACACACACACACTGCACTGCAGCATCTTTTTAAATATCCTTTCAAACTTTGGCGAGATATTGCAAGTTGCTATTCGGGTCTTGTCTCTGCCACTGGCTTCTCCTGTGATCAAAGAGGGTGATTGTAATCGTGTTCGCTATCTCGTCACCTCGGCCAAGATATCACACATATCATTACATCGCACTGGATATGGCTGAATATAGCCTGAATTTATGCTCTCAGGATGTGGCTTTAGGCGTGTGGCTTTTTTTTATTCATAGAGACCCTGGATTCCTCTGCTTGCACACATGAGTATTTTTCTAGGCTGTTTAAAAAAGAGTCTATAACATTTCCTCTTCTTTGAATGTCTGCAACCTGAGAAGTCAGTGATTGGAAGACATATATTCAAATTAATTGCTTCAACAGGGTTATTTTGTGTGTTAGTCAATCATGGGGAAATATGGAGAGGCTATTGCAGCCATAATTCAGTCATATGATGAAGATACAGGTCCGCTAACTGGCCTTATTTCAAAGGCATTTAATCACCTTTACCATTTTATAACGTGCACCATAAAGAAGAACCATAATATTTGATATCTTCGTCTTTTTAAGGGTTGTGTCTTTTTGCGTTGTACTTGCCATGCATTCGCTCTGACCTATCGTAAATTAAAATACATTTTACCTTTTGCGATATGTGATTAAAAACATTTCAGTTCTTATCTTAGCCGATGAGGATGCTTGTCCCTCTGATACATCTCGGCAGAATCTGCAGGAAATTATATAGGATTAAAAATATTTGATGAGGTTTTTGCTCCATACTCTGATCTGAACTGGCCCCATGGGTCTCAGAGTAAAATCCCAAAATATTAATGGAGAGTGGCTCTGGAAATATATCTAAGTAATTATTTTAAATTACAACCTCTACACTCAAGTTGTGATGCATGCACCTTCATTTGCGTCAGGCCAAGTTTGCATTTGGAGACATTTTTACGCATTTTTACGCATGGGAATCATCTTCTGATCGACAAACACATGGACTCAGTTTTGAAATTGGCTGTAATATCTTCAGATTCCCGCCTCTCCCTCTCTCTCTCCCTCTCCCTCCCTCTCTCTCCCTCTCTCTCTCTCTCTCCCTCCCTCTCTCTCTCTCTCTCTCTCCCTCCCCCCCCTCTCT
The DNA here is from genome assembly GCF_963576545.1 of Limanda limanda. NCBI lineage: Eukaryota > Metazoa > Chordata > Actinopteri > Pleuronectiformes > Pleuronectidae > Limanda > Limanda limanda. Next base: position 15,130,995 of record NC_083648.1, read on the forward strand.
CTCTCTGAGGCGGAGTTTATCCCCTCTGCTCACCGCGACCACACTCTGCACTTGTCACTTGCGACGCGCGTCTGTGAGGGAGAGGAGGACACCGAGCTGCTCCCACGCAGCTCCACAGAGGCAGGACTCTACTTTATAGAAACATTTTGACTCTTTCACTCATTAGTCGACTCTTCTACCGTCGGATGAGAAAATCAAACCAGGGTCTGTTAAAACTGCTAAAAGGGAAAATCCCGTAGAAACAGTCGGTGGATATTGCGCACAGTGGAGTGGAGCGAACCTGATGTGCAAGTAAGTGGAATGCTGGTTTTGTACAGTTGAGGTGGAAGTTATTACAATTAGTAGGTTCTGTTGTGTAGCTGTGTTGTATTTTCATCACGCCGGTTGTTGCAGGCGTCTCGGTTTTTTAAATGACAACAGCCGCACAATGGAAGATAGTGCGAGGGCAACTTTGATTATATGTTAAAACTAGTGGCTTAAACCCACATTAATGGTAAAAGGGGACACCACCTCCTTCAAATTACATTTGCATTTTAATAATTTTGATGTGAATGGTTGAGATATGATTGCAGAATGATGATTAAGGGCTCTGGTCCCATTACATGCGAAAAGAAATGTTGCTTATTTAAAACAAAATAGAGCTGTAGGCTTCACTATGTGTATTTACACTGAGTTTAATTTGTGCCAATGGAGCAAAGTTGGATTTAGTGATGATAGGCAGGACCAACTCGGGAGCTACTGGGCCTTAGTATGACAATCAAAGTGTGTGTGTGTGTGTGTGTGTGTGTGTGTGTGTGTGTGTGTGTGTGTGTGTGTGTGTGTGTGTGACAATCATTGAAGCAATACAACTTGAATGTTTTAACTTTATTTTACCTCCTTATAGAGATAAACACACATATAGAGATATAAAAGCTTTATAGAGCAGTTATAATCCTGCTTTCTCTCGTGTGTGTGTGTGCGCTTGTGTGCGTGTGAAAAACCACAGCCAGTCTCTCTCTCTCTCTCTCTCTCTCTCTCTCTCTCTCTCTCTCTCTCTCTCTCTCTCCCTCTCTCGCTCTCTCTCTCTCTCTCCATCCTCTCCTCTGTTTTCTGTTTTGTGTACACCGGAGGAGAGGCGGCCCCTTTAAGAGACGACGGGTCAGTTAGTGTCTTTGGTTATCTAGCTGTATGAGTTTTAATTTCATAAAGCTAGAGAACCGAAAGTACGAACTGACGCCGAGCACTTCGCAGCCGGGGGCTCCCTCCCTCCTCCCTCCACCTCTTCTCTGTGTGGGAGCGCGATGGAGGAGAGGATGCCGGGCAGCAGCAGCAGCGGCAGCGGGGGAAGGATGCAGGAGGGACGGATGCTGAGGGATGCTGAGAGCCGCAGCTGATGAGGAGGAGGAGTGGTGGTGGTGTGTGTGTGTGTGTGTGTGTGTGTGTGTGTGTGTGTGTGTGTGTGTGTGTGTGTGTGTGAGTGGGAAAATCGCGCATGATCTCAGTGGTGGTCCTCCTCTCCTGGACAAATGTGCACGTTCACCTTACGTGCGAGTGTGGGCGTGAATGTTGCTCGTGGTTTGGGGGCATCGATGATGATGATGATGATGATGCTGAGGCCTGGGATCAATAAATCGGCGTCTCGTTTCACTTCAGGAGATGCAGGGAGGGATGCATGTGGGGGGGGGACACACTAAAAAAAACCTCGGTGTAGCTGTCATAACTGTGTGGGTGTTATAACAGCATATCTTGAGGGGGTGAGACAGAAATAGTTAAAGGATACATGTGATTGGTCCATCTGGGTGTCACATGACGGTGCTGGAGCAGCAGCAGCACCTGATCTCTTCCTAAGATCTCATATGTTGCGTTACGGTGGATTTTGTAGGCCCAGAAGTTGGCCCGGTGTTTATTAAAGGCGGTAATGACACATGTGTGAAATCATCTAAGATTCTTCTGATGCACTGAGTGTGTTTCCTCTGTGGCGTTGTCCTCTGGTTGTCATTAACTGGACATTAGGAGCGTGATGTATAGTTGGATGCACATGTTTAGTACTTGGTGCACAATGACGTTTGAGCATGGAGAGACAGCATGGGACTGAGTGTGCGAACATGACTCACAACACTGTCTCTCCATCACTTGAGTGTCAAATATTGTGCGTTGGTTGTGTCTTTGTCTGCGCCGTGTCACACATCACCATCATAAAGCATCATGGGGTACAGACCAAGCTGCACACAGTCATCTCCAGACGATATCAAACGTCCTTTCATCGCTGACGTCGACACATGGCAGACATGTTCAAGTTTGTGTTTTCACCGGGCGGGATTATTTTCCATGTTCGCCTGCAAGATAAGAACAAAATAGGACATGGGGCTCAGAGTTTGATCTATTCTTAGAGCGGAATCAGCAAGCCTTGGAGATGACTGAATATCCCTGAAGTCCCAGCATGCTCTATTTAGACCATGACTGACAATATTTGATGTGCACCGTTAAACAAGGGAGCTGGGATTGTGTGCGACTGTGTGTGTTTCGGCGTGTGTGAGTTGTTGACGTTTGCATATGCAGGCCGTTGCACAGTTCGGAGCCAGGATATATATACGCTTTGACCTCCATGTCCTCCATTTTAGAGTGATGCAAAGAAGGGATGAATGTATCATGCGATCTCTCTGTGGTTCTGTTCAACTCCACATATCACAGGGTGTTTTGGGAAATGCAATCTCTGTTTTAGTTTGTTTACAATGTTTTTTGGGTTCGATAATGTGTTTTAGTAGCAACTGCGATGCTACTCAGATGCTCCACTTTGGGTTATATGACTGCTTATTATATTTTTTCCATGACGCTTTAAATTTTTGGACTCTCCACAAACACTTCCATCAGGCGTGATTTAATGTTCAAACTACAGAGAATATATTTGACCTTGAAAGGAAGAGAAATAATGAGAAGTGCATCATGGGAGAAAACACATTTGTGAAGTCAAAGAAACAAGTTTAGGAAACCGCTGTTTGCTGCAAGGTCGACTCAAATGGATTTCGTTCCCCTTGTGTTTTATATTTCCACTGCACTGCTTTGCATACGACTTATTTAACGTGGGATGTTGAATTGAAAACGGGAGCTACAGCTGATCCTCTTTTTTGTTTTGTCTTTATAGGAAAATGTCAGCAATGAAGTTTGCAGCGACTCACAATGAAGACAAACTGCCACCGGACAGGAAGAGGAGCTGCAGTCCACCTGCAGGTAAATATTTTAAATGGGAAAACGTGCATGATGAGCACCTATGTGTTTCACTCTCATATCAGCCACAAGCTATTATGCTGCCAAGTGCACCAGCAGTGTGCTTATTTTGCCCCCTCCCCCCTCCATATATATCTTGGGTATGTAACAATAAGTCCCAAAGGCTCAGGTGAAACTTTTAAGAGACTGTAGGCTTTTTTTCCCCATAGCGCCATGAACGAGGGATGTTGCAGCATTCCTGGTGGTTGATTGTTGCCCATGTTCGGTGGAGGAAGGAGTTTTGTGTGTCTGTGTGTGTGTGTGTGTGTGTCTGTGTGTGTGTGTCTGTGTGTGTTTGTGTGTGTAATAGAGAGAAATACAGACTGCTCCTGAATTTTGAAATATCGAGGATTTTGTATTTTGCATGAGGAATAATATTTAAAGTTTGCAGCACCTTAGTAATCCTCGCTGTCTCCTTCAAATGAAAAGGGGCATTAAGATGGACATTTGCTGCCATTTTTACCGCCGCACAGTGTAAATGTCAATTTTATATATATTTTGTATATGTAAGAATATGTATATACAGAGTGTGGCAGCATTAGACTGTAGCCCCCAGCAACATAGTAAACGGTGAGAATTGAGCGAATGAAGTGAGGCCTCCATGTTGAATTCCATTATCCTTCTCTGCTTTGAAGTATTAACATTTTTTTACATTATACATCATCTCCATCCTCCTCTCTCTCACCCTCTCTCTCACACACACACACACACACACGCCCGTTTCTTTCATTCTCATACATTCAGCGTTTTATCCCTTTAAAGACTATGATCCTATTTGTCAGGTAGAGTGTGTGGTAGGTGCAGGGGAGGTGGTCGTGTAATCTTTGCTGCGGTTCTTTATCCCGTTAGGAGAGCGCAGCCGTATAAGGGCTCACCCAAGGTTTGGACCTGCTCATGTGGAAAGAGTGTTTGGGTGGCTCTGTCCTTTTTGCCCCTAATGCCTGGACGAGCCACCCTCCCCTTGTCCAAAGTCTCCTGATTATTGTGCACCAAGTGTTGAATTGCATAAAGGTATAGCACATGCATTATTCAGCATTAATTCAAAACGCTTGGAAAAATACCACAGTTCCGAGGGAGGTATATTGTAAGCAGAGCGGGTCGGTGAGATGTTTTGGTCTCACTCGATTTAAATATAGAATTCTCCATTTTAAAGCTGCTGAGAAAATATAACTTGAGTCAAAAACGGTGTAATTAGAGTTATTCCAGCAAGATTGAAACAGAAAAGTTCCCAGCGTTGATGCTGCTGGGAGTGCTCCCCCCAATGCCCCATTAAGTAGCTGCGTGTTAGAAATTAAACAATAAGTACACATTGTTAGCAAGGTCAAATCTTCATGGTTCCACAACCTTGACGCTCAATGGAAAGCTCAGTTATTCAAATTTAGTATGGCGTTCTTTGAGTCGCCCAGATTTTCCCAAGCTTTACATTAGCATATGCAAGGAGCGGCCTGTGCTGCTGTTTTCTAGAGTGGATGTAAATTATAACCTCAGTATTATACAGGCTGATGGGAGATAAATCTCTGCAGTAATGCATTGCAGCGAATGGGCGTGGGGTGGGGGTGTGTGTGTGTGAAGGCTTTGAAGAGTGTGTGTGTGAATGCATGTGTGTGTGTGTGTGTGTGTGAGGTACTGTACAATGGCCGGTGGCAGATGGAATACAGACTAGCAAAGCACTTGCTAATCGTCATGCTAAACTCTCTTTTCACCGCGTTTAGCTTCTCTACGTTTTTCAGCCACAATCCTTAAAAGAAAAGAAGGGATATCTTTTTTACAATTAAGATGCATCAACATGTTAATTTTCAGACAGTTGTAAGATTGGCCAAATGGTTTCGCAAATGAGCACACATTGTTTTAAAAACAAATATTAACACAGAGGGATTACTAAGTCGAAATTTTCACTTGTGCGGTCCAAAAGGCTGAGGGGCTTCAAGCCTCACGAGCAGTGGAGATCTCTTTGGAATCCCTATGCAAACTAGGGCTTGAATAATGAGATGTATTTATGAAGGGCTGGGAAGGGGGTCCTGCTTTTGAAAGCCAGTAGGCTGGAGCCTGAATGGGATGGAAGGAGGAGGAGGGTGGTGGGTAGTCAGACAAGGGGGGAAACGGGTGTGTGTGTGTGTGTGTGTGTGTGTGTGTGAGTGTGGAGGGGGTACAGGGGGCCCCCCAGCAGTCCGGGCCTCGGCTGAGGCAGCTGTGAAAAGGGGTACCGTCTTTTTCCCACGCCCAGCAAGACGCGAAACACTGCCGCAGCTCGCTAGGGTCAAGTCCCATCGCTAATATATACACACACATACATATACACGCATGCACACACACATAGAGGCAGAGAAATGTGTGTGTGTGTGTGTGTGTGTAAAAGTTGTGCAAATTAACAAGCTGTCTGTGAGGCTCTGTGACATGTGGACACCTGCTATTCTCCCAGAATGCTTTGCACTCTCATCAGGGGCCAGTGGTCTTGATGGGACAACAATTAGGTCATAACTTCAACTTGAACTAGAAATTCTGCAAAGGAATAAAAAGAACCTGATCTTTATTATTATCAGTATTTTCTTTTTTTCTTTTGAGTATTTTGATTTTGTTTAAATTCTGCTTTATCTTCTCATTACATTAATAAAATAATTTAAAAAGTCACTTTCAACCTCATAACATTTTTAAATAATTATAGTTTCTCTTTTTTAAATGTAAGAATCAGGTTTCTTTATTTTGGGAAAAGCGCTGTTATATTCTACTTCTTCAACTGTTGATGTGTTCATTCACGCAGTCGCTCGTGAGACAAACTTGGCCTTGTGCTTGACCCAAAACCCTAACTGTCAACTTGGCATTGTCCACACTCATGCACACGCACACGCTCGTGCACACACATGCACACTCACAGAGCTCGCTTCAGGGACACACAAAAGAAAAAAATGAAATGGAGGAGGGATGGAGGGAGATATGAAAACTATAGAGGAATGTTTTGCAGCCGAACCCTTGGCGTGACCTTCTGGGGTTTTTTTTTATGTCAAACACAAAAACACTAGGTGCACAAAGAGATTACTGATCCCTGATTTTTCTTGTGAGTGCTTTGCAACAATACTTTTACAACAACAATTCAGAAAAGAAAAGCAGAGAGAGCCAAAGTGGCACTCAAATTAATTTCCAAAATCTCTATTTGGTGTTTTTGCTCTGTCCGTTTTCTTTAATTGCTCGTTCACATTGACGACCAGTGGGTTCTGAGTTGCTGTCCGTGTCATCAGCTGCTCTTTCACCACCGTCCCCAAGAATCTGGTGTCTCATCCATTCCTTCCCTCTATCTCTCTACGGCTCACCCGTCAAAAACACGGTGCAGCGCTCAGTTCCCTCCCCACTCCCCTCCATTGTTGCATCCGAGCCACACGGAGCGGTGTTACACTAATACAGCTCCCCCTGCCTGCCTCAGCTCTCCCGGCTTTAATTCCACACTGTGAAAGACGCCTCATGCTATCTCCTTGAGTATATTAGCCAGCATCCTCTCCTCTCTTTCTCCTTCTCTCTCCAGCTCCGTTTTCCCTCCTTTCTCGTGCCCGTCCCTCCTTCCCCATCTCTTTCTCCTCGTTATCGTGTTCCCTCCTATTCAGATGAGTTTCACATAGAGAGGGGGGCCCTTCTAATTAGCTCTGTAAAGATTCTTTGTCGTGGTCAGTGTGGCCACCAGTGTGTGCATTGAGAGGGGATGTGTGACAGCTAGTGTTAGCATTGAGAAAGTGTGTATGGGCCCTTAATGAGGTTTGTTAGCTGAGTGTGTATCCTGCTGTTTGAATGCATCCTCGGCAGCCTTTGAAGGGAAAGAGATGAAGAGAGCGAAGGAGGAGAGAGGAGTCTTTCAGCGAGGTGGCTCGTAGAATGCAGATGATGCATTATGCTCCGTGTGGTTTCCTTTCGAATGGCAGTTGAGAGGAGAATAGTTCCTTACCTGTCGTGCTGTCCATTTAAAACACTGGTGGGGAAATTCTCGTTGCCTTAGACAATTTCTAGTGACTCCAGTAAATCCCCCTGTTCATGTATAATCAAGAACCTGAAGCTTGAAAATATTCGCTCATAATTAATTTACTGCTTTAGCATGAAAGATTGGGGATCCCAACCCGAAGGCTACATCCTTGCTACTACATTCTGCTACGGATACGCCTGTCGTCCTCAATACTGCCGAGTTATGGAGCCACTATAAATTGTTTTAGTTTGAAAACAGCTTCTTCTTTATTCAGCCAGCAGTTTTGGGATCAATGGAAGGCCAGGTGCAGTGATATGCCATTCATCATTTGTGGTTACGAGTGAAAGGGACATTTAAAAAAAAGAGAGCCAGCTCACAGAAGTCCTGGATTACCTGTTGTCTTGAAATAAGGACTCGCGTGTTGTACATCCAGCTACGTGCAGTCAAGATGATGGTTATAATAACTGGTTATCATGCAGACAGAGAGGGAAAAAGGATTTTTGAAATGTAGTCAAAAGTCAAAGAAGAGGTGGTGGTGGCAATGGTGGAAGAATGATGGAGATTAGAGATGGCTTTAAACAGACCAGAGGCGGAGGTGGAAGCGAGAGAGAGAGAGGGAGAGAGAGAGGGAGAGAGAGAGAGAGAAATTGGTGGGGAAATGAGAGCTTGGTTAGCGGCAGAGAGCCAACCTGCTGGGCCTGCCTGCTGCCTCAGAGATTGTAAACTGTCACTCACGTTGCAGACTGACAACCAGGACAGACATCATTTGCTCATATTATCCTTCGACTGCTGAAACAGTCGTCCACGCAGCCAGCTCCGCTCTCGCTCTTTTTTCTATTCTTCGCTCCGTATCCAAGCAATTTTTTTTTACACGCATGTACAGAGAACCCTGTCGTCTCTTTTCCACCAAATCGTTCTCCTCTCGCTACTTTCTTTACATCTCTTTCCCTGAGATGAAATGAGTCAGCTTCGCTCTATTCTCTCCCCCTCTCATTGTCTGATGGCTCGTTGCCTCTCCATAGGAGGTATAGAGGGCGTTCAGGCTCTTTTCCCTGTTTTTACCAGTTTGCCAGTGTAATCCTTTACGTCGCCACAATGAGCTCTCACACCAGCCACGGGATTCTATTAGGCTCCCAGAGAGACACAGTATCTCCATAAATATTTTCGAAATATCCTTGCCCCCCAAGCAGCCCACCACCTACATCTCTGTGTGGCATTAACACAGCCAACCTGAGAGTTTCCTTTAAGCAGTGCCCCCCCGGTTTTGTTTAGGCAGAGAAGTAGAAATGGAAGGTAAAACAAAAGCGTACACACTTTACATTACCGACTGCTTGTTAGCGCTGTCAGCCTCACACCCAAGCTGACTCCCAAAGCAGCGTTCCTTCACAACCGCGGTGTAAATAACAAGCAACCGAACAAGTAAACGCTTGTTATGTGGTCTTAGGAGGAACACTAAAGATGTTTATAAAGATATGCTGAAGTCACTGGAGGATGTGATTCCTGCTTCCTGCTGCAAACATGATGCCATTAAAGTCCGCAGAGAGATTCACAATCAGTCTTTGCTCACGTGAAACCTTTGAAATGCACAAAAGTACCGAGGCATTTTGACGTTTCATTTATAATACTTCATCCAAACCATAGTCAGAATGATGCTACAGGGCGTTACTAATACTGTGGATTGTTTTCTTTCTTGTTGCTAGTTTGGCTTAATTGGTTGGTGACCCACTCAGAGAGAGAGAGAGAGAGATATGACATGTGACAGTTTTACCCTCTGTATGGTCTGTGCAACAGAAATTTGAATTGTTACTTATAAGATGGACAACATCTAAAAACCAACCTGACGAGAGAAAGTGCACAAAAAAACGAGATCTAGATTTGCCTGATTATTAACACGCAGAAAAAACGTTATAACACTGAACACGTCTCTTTGTCTCTTAACAGACGTCTCTACTGAACATTTAAAAATCGGTAAATCACTTATTCAAAGCCGTCAGATTTCTCATGCTGCTGCAACGTGTTTGTTGACGTCTCTGGGTTTTGTTCCTCAAGTCCAAAGCCATGGGTCACAGCCCCCTCACCCACACACAAACACATCCCTCTATCTCCCCCGTCCGTCTCTCGCCTCTCCTCCTCCCATCTTGATAATGCAGCCCTTTTCTTTCTCGCCGGGGTGGAGGGCTGCCCTGAACCAACATTGTCCCCTGCGCCGGCTGTAGTGGGGGCCCCTATTGTGTGTGAAGGAATGGCGAGTTAACACCCATGTCTGAACCCTCTCAATGGGGGCATTGTGTCTGAATCTTCCTCCGGCTCACCCAATCTCACCTCACGTACTCCCCCTGCACCGGGCCAAGTTCGGGGCTACTGTGGGTGCTCCCCCATTATAACGCTGAAAACATGCACATAACAGCGAACTCCAATTCACCCATAAACCATCCCATAACTGCTCCTCGACCATTTTAACCCGATGCTTTCTCTCTGCGTCTTATTCATTCATCAGCCGGCCGCACTGAGCTGAATATGTCTGAATATGTGGCTGGTTTTGACAGGAATGGGGGTCAGTGGGTTGTGTGGTTGCTGAAGGAGGCCCCTGCAATCCCTTTTTCTTCTAGAAAAGAACAAAGCGACACATAAAGGACGATATTGTATTAGCATGATAACGGAATTTAGAATGTACTGAAGTGAAGGAACCCGTGAAAACAAGTTATATGGTATCAACACGGTCATAGTGCTCATTGTTTTTTGTGTTTTATTTATGCCGGTCATTAGACATGGGGAAAAATTGTGTAACATAACACATGTAGATAATGTTTACGGAAATATAGGTTATGTGTAATGATTTTTCAGGAAGACATTTTAAAAAGTATGAAAAGAAATAAATGTGTCTGTGTTTCACACAGAGTGCTGAGCATTTTTATTTGTTCCTGTATCGAGTGCCTTGAGGCAGGTTACAAAAGAGCAAGTTGGCGTTTTCTTCCCACATATTTTTAATCAAAGTGTTAGTGTTTACATTTGCATTTGCATTGAGCAGAGGGATGCTGAATGCCAAAGGTGAGATTTTGAAAAACATTCTCTATTTTTCCTTTTTTCAGATAGAAACATGGGTGGGTGGTTGGAAGGCTGGATAAAGGCTGGTGGATGACTGAACTCGGAGACCCAGCGCAGCTCATCATCATTGCCACGGGCTCTCGTCTTCCTCCTCTCCTCCACTGTCCCGCACCTCCATCCAAGGGTCCAGCCGAGCCAGTGAAGCCCAGGCGGGGGGCTGGTGAGTGGGCCGGGAAGGATGGAGAAGGTCCCTGAAGGCTCAAAGCACCTCTGGAGCTACCGTCATGCAGGAGAAATCAATATGAAACACAGAGCCTGCACAGCTCTGAGTGGGGTTTCCTGCGTTAGTCTGTGGCCTAGGGGCCCGCAGACCTCCATAGGACAGGCCCTGCGTGGCCCTCTCAGCTGCAGCCCTGGCACCTAACACTGGACCTCCATTTGCGATCTCCACTGGCTGTGTGTGGTTCTGCTGAAGGGGATCTCTCCCCAAATAATACCCAATACCCATAATGCTGAAAGACTGCCGAGAGGGATATTCCTTTCTCTTGATTTTTCTTTCCTTCATAAGATTGACATATCCCCCATTCTCTGCCTCTGGCTAGAAACCAGTTTGGGAGTTCTCGTTTTGACTCACTCTCCATCCTCCACCCGCCCCCTGTTTATTCCCTGACAAATTTTTCACATTTGAAAAAGAGACAGTGTTGTCTTCATTTCCTCCTCCTCTCATGGTTTGCTGTTACTATGGTGAGCCACGGTCATGTGTCTGTGCAAACCAGCAACACCGGCACATGGTCTTTCTCCACCATATTATTCAATCCCAGACTGGTTAAAAAAAACTGACTGAACGTGAAGATGGCTGAAGATCACAGAGCAGAGAGGCTTCCCCACCTTTCAGTGGAAATGGTAAAAAAGGCAAGTATCTCTTACTCTCTATCTTTCATTCTTTACGCTCCACAAACAAGTTTGCTCCCATTACCTCAAAGTTTATTCTCACTTAAAGAAAGGTTTGGAACTCATGGATAGTTCAGTTTTTAAGACTGTAACTCAAATAGGAACATTTTAAAACATATGAGACAGCAGAGAGCTCCGTGTGTGTGTGAGTGTGTGTGAGAATGTGCTATATATATGCTTGGCCTCGAGAGTGTTTGCCAGCGAGCAGCGGCAGCAGCGTGCGCCCACAGCTCCCGCTCTGTGTCGTCGTCACAGCAGTGCAGCGTGGTTGTTTCCTGTCCAGATGGGCACAGCTTCAGACAAAATGGCCGCCGGTCTTTCCCTCTGCCAAAGATGGCGGGCGCATCGCTGTTGTCTGCCATCTGTGCAACCGTTAGCTGTTATCAAATGCAAATTGAGGCTAATTGCATTTGCATAACCTCCAAACATCATGTCGTTGGCCTGTGCCGATTATTGCTCCCGTGAATGCGGCGTAGCGGCGAGCGGGCGAGCGAGGAGCGAAGTCACGTTTTAAAGCAAATTCTGTGACTTTTTTTCCATCGAGCCGCGGGTATTTGCACCCTGAGATGTGTTTGATAGGTGTTTGTGCGATCAAGAGCCTGGACCCACTGTGCCATATGGTATGCATGTTTCCATGTGATTCCCTCATATGCAAATGTGACACTGTACAAAAGGCTGAGCCGAGGCTTTATTCTTTAATCAGAGAGCGCTCTGTCACGCGTGCACACTCACAGTTTCTCTTCAAGCGGACATACATAATGCACAGATGAAAGCATTAGGCAAACAGAGACGCTCAGACATGCACACAAACTTTAATTAAGGAGGGATCCATAGGCCCAACGATCTCCAGACCGACAGACCAGACCATAATAGCCTCTTTTCATGCACATGGCTGTCTGGTTACCATGCAACTGAACAGATCGCGCTGGAGGGGGGGGGCTGATGTTAGAAAAAAGGGATGCACATGAAACCTACAATTAGTCTGTATCACAACAATAGCCGATTGAAGAACGCTGGATTGAAGCTTTGAAATATCACAGAACGCAGTTTTCCGAGAAAACACCAGTTAGAGAAAAAATGAATGAAAGCTGATGCTTCTCGTCTGTTGGCGCAGCACCTGGCATGAAATGGAAAAAAAAAAAACAGATCACATTAATTGCCTTAATAGTAACGATCTCATGTAGTCGGAGGATTGAAGAGTCGTGTAAATGAAGATCTCACGTTTTTGCGTTTTCGGCCGGGCATCCTTTTGTGGTCGCCTTTGAGTGAGCAGGTCTTGTATTTTTTTTGGGGGGGGGGCGTTAATTCATGCGATGAGAGTCGTCTGACCCGCCGAGTAACAATGCGCCACTCGTATTTGCATTCGCCCATCAAGGCAGCTGCCGCGCTGTACAGTTAGCGCTACTGTGGGCAGCAAAATGGCGGTCACGCAAATCACAGGGTCTGTCTGCCGGTCGTGGGAGCTGAGGAGAGGAGGAGATGGGAGGGAGGGGGGTGGGGGGGGAGGGGGAGGATGGGTTAGGATTTTGGGGCGTCTGGTTTGAGAGAGAGAGAGAGAGAGAGAATGAGAGAGAGAGGAGAGAGGGGTTGCAGGGTCTAGACTGTGGGGTGGGGAGGTCGTTCTGGAGTGTGGGGGGGGTCTGATAGTGTGGAGGTTATTATTTGAGAAGGAGGGGGGGGGTGTCTGGTTTTAGGAAGAGCCATTAATGAGGGGCTGAAGGATGGTGGTAGTGGGGGGGGGGCAATTTGGCTGAATTTGTGAACATGTGTCTGCGTCCCGGTTCATTTGCATAGAGACGGCGAGGGCGTCCATATGCCGTGCGGCGAGGCAGATTCAGTCACACGCCTCACCAAGTCCCCCCCCCCCCACACACCCCCCACCCCCACCCCCCCCCACCCCCAGCACGATGTGAATGAAAACCCGCCAAGTGTCGCACCCACGTCGTCCACATCTGACAGTCACATTATCAGTCGGGGAGCAGGACACACGCACCCCCGTACCTCTCCATTTCTCTCTCCACAACACGTAAACACCCCCGTGCCACAGTGTAGCCTCGTGTTGGTCGCATCACCGCTTCTGGTTCGTTTACACCAGCGGCCAATGGGGAGCCGCCGAGCCTTCTTTTGGCCAGTGACAAATGGGAGGAGAATCAGGAAGAGGAAGAAAAGGCTCGGGCGAGTCATGGGCTTCACCCTTGATGTGCCGGTGGAAAAAAAGGGGAATCGACAACACAGGTTCAGCGGTGAAGAAACGAGGGAGAGGAGAGCAAAGGGCTAGTGGGAAGCGGAGGAACGACACCAGGGAGCAATGTTTCATCACGACAAAGACGCGGCTGCAAAACACTCAAATAGAAATTACAGAAACAAATACGACATTTTCCTTTGTGCTCCAGTCAGACGTACGTGGGGGTCGTAGCCTATTTACAAACTGATTAAAGAAAAGCCTCTATTAAAGTCGTTGTGATTAAAGATGGCGGTGATCGACAAGGGTCGGAGAAAGAAAAGTCAGACGACCAGACACAATGCAGATCTCCACAATGTCCTGTGTGAATGCTGCAGGGCTGAAAGTGTTGGTCTCCGGTGCCGCGGGTCTGCGTTCGGAGCGTGGGAATGTAAGGAGAACATATGCAGAACAGCCTGGCGCTGGCGAGACGGCTTTTGCTCGCATGAATGCAATGGTAGCAGGTGAAAGAGGACCCTAGAGTTCATGGGTCAAGGCCAGCAGAGGGGTCGTCTGCCTCATGAGTGTGTGTGTGTGTGTGTGTGTGTGTGTGTGTAGGGCCACTCTGGTTTTCGTCTGGGTCTTATAGGATGCTAATGAAGTTGCCAGGCTGCTTGATAAGCACTGCTGTCTATTGTTCCTCAGTCTGGTTGCTCAGAGAGGACTAGACTGGGGTGTAGACTCGGACAAGAGCTCCTTCATCATGCTGTAGTCGCAGCAGAGTGGGAGACAGGCTGACAGACAGGCAGCCTTAAAGTCAGACCTCCCCTGCTGAAAGTGTGATTGTGTTGTCGGGAAGCCTTTTCTCCACACATCTCTGCTTTCGGTGACATTTCTTCTCTGAGTGACGCATTGGTCTCGGGCTCTCCAGCGTGGTGCCTGTCTTTGTTTCGCTCTAGATTGATGGCGGCTTTGTACAAGGACTCTGCATTTCCATGCTGGAAGAAATTGTCAGGAGTTTGGTTTACAGTGCATCCATTCACACACTGGATTTAGAGCCCTATAACCACTGTGATTTTTGTCACGTCAAACTGGAAAAACCTTTTTTTACAGTTTTGTCCAAACTTTGAGTTCTCTTTAATCTGAAGGGATAAATCTCGGAGGATCTGGGATTTTTCTATAAATCAGGGGCCATAAAGGAACCAAACTTTACACAGAGGGGCCAATTATATGTCCAACCTCCATGTACAGTTCCTGAGTCAGTAAGGTGCACATTACAGTCCTTCCTTGTTGGCTGTTAGCTCTGTAGCTTTGAACAAAGCCACACATCTGTGAATATATTTAGCTCAAGTACAATGTGTGATTCAAGAAAAGCTCAGGAAATGAAATTCTTAACAAATTCTCATATGTATTTTGTTTTGTATTGTTTGTAAGTGGCTAGTTTATAAATAAAAAAGGATTACTAACAGGAGAGTGGAACTTCAAGGGCCAAAAAGATTGCAGTTGGCCCCCACCCCTGGATCCGCTCCTGATGAATCTGGTGACACTCAAACTAACATTGAATGAATTATTTAAAAATCCACATTTACGATGAGGGAATCTCTAGAAGTGTCTTTTCTTTAGGTTTTACCTGAGTGGTGTTTAACAGCATTACATTTGTTTCACTTATTTCATATTCATATATTGAAAATTTAAGAATATTTCCAAACATGCACTACATTTATACAACGTGTAACGTGCATGCGTAAAGGTGCGTTACTCACGGTATCCCTTTAAGAGAGGGAGCATTACCTCATCAGGAGCTGTGTAAAGGCAGGAAGTGAGTGAATGGGTGAAGGAGCGCAGTGCTAACTCTCTCCACTCCTTTATGCTGGTGGGTGCCTGCTTCATTAGCTCGACAGAAAGGGACAGCTCCCTCCACGTCCCCTCAATAGACCCATAGACCTGTCTCACTGGCACAGGCTCCGACTCAGTGGGGTGTGTGTGTGTGTGTGTGTGTGTGTGTGTGTGTGTGTGTGTGTGTGTGTGTGTGTGTGTGTGTGTGTGTGTGTGTGTGTGTGTGTGTGTGTGTGTTTCATTCACACACCACCAGGCCTCATAGTTTCTCACTCATGCCTAAAGGAAGCCTGGCATTGACACTTTTTGTGATTCATGTCTCTCTCACACGCTTCTTTGTCCGTCACCCTCTCGTTTTCATCTCGCATGCTCTCCGTTATTTTCCATTTCACCGTTTCTACTTTCGTGTTTTTTGTCTTTCAGTCACTTCAGTCCTCTTGTCTCAGATCTCTCACTGAACGGGACTCAGACTATTGTGGCAGATTCTGTCTTTATAAACGTTTCCTTTTGGTGTTGGTCCTCCACTTCAGTCACTCTACACAGACATTACTGACTTTGTATAAAGTCTATATAAATACAGCTCTTTGATTACCTACACATGATATGTATGCCTGCTATGTGTATCAGCAATCTTCCACCTAATTAAATGGTTTTAACCATTATTTTAATAACCATTATTGCACAATTAACTACTGACTTTGTTATTTGTACTTTAAATGATTGCTTAGCAAAACTTTACTATTTCACAACATGCAATGGTGA